>NW_026623254.1:722392-729523 GCF_030028575.1 Malurus melanocephalus
GGCCCGTTCACCCCCTCATCCCGCTCCCTGAGGGAATGGAGACTTCCATCGCCCTCCCATCCCATGGGCTACGGCCACGGCTTCTCAGTGCCCTGCTCGCTCCTGAAGCAGACCAAGGCACTCCTGACCAAAGGCGGCCCCCCCTTTTTCTCCAGGGCCAGCTCCCCTCGTGGCTCTCTGTGGGGCCTGATCAGCCTTTCCAGTCGGGAAGGCGATGGGAATACGCTGAAGGGGTGTGGGGATTTCAGGGATGCATAGCAGCACTCGCCTATTTGGGCATCTTTATGCCAAAGACAAACTGATGGTGGCATCTGGACTTGCCCTCAAAAGAGTCTAAAGTTGGCATTTGATAATGTGTCACCACCCTTACTAAAGATGAGGGGAGTGGTGTTTCTSTTAATTACAAATGATTGACAGCTAATCATCTCCTTTTTCTCTAAAGCTTTACAACTAGGTAATGTATTTAAATCATTAACAGGTAAATGAAGCTGAAGCTAAGTGAGGAATTCCACAGCTTTTTTATTTAAAAGATAAGGCGTCACATTTCACTTTCTTCTGGTATTTGGTTTCTCACCCCAGAGTTCTCAGAAATAACTCCTAATGATTTTGTAACTTCGTAACTCATTTTTCAGGCAAATTGACACTGTAACTTAGATCATCCGTTTTTACACTTAGAGACATAGATTGCCACATASACCTTTCCAGTGTCATTAAATTTTTTTGTTTTTTCCCCTAACATAGATACTCATCTCTCAGTAAACTTCAGCCTGTAGGTGAATCTGTCAAGTCTCAGACCACAGATTACAATTAAAGGAAATGCAGATGCATCTCTGGAAACTTGAACATTGTAAGTTTTATTTAAATAGAATTCCCAAAATGTGTGTTTCCCTTGATAAAACTCTGGCTGAGGAATTTTCTGTATTTTATCCCATCCTTAGGAATATGTCAATAGCTAAATGTATAAAATACTGCTATTAGCTGAGTGGTTAAAATTTAAGGGTGCAAAAGTCAAGTACATTTTTATACTTTATCTTATAGAGGAATTTTCAGAATAACATGGTATATTAATGGTCTAAACCTTGCATGTATGTTTCTTATTTGTCCTATTCCTGATCATTTTTTCTTTTCCTCTAACTGTACATCTGTTTGGATTGTCAGTAGAGCCATTGCACACCAAAAACTACATTTATAGGAACTAGGGGGAAAGGTAGATGGAGATCCAGTGTYTATATTTAAAACAGAACAAAACAAAATGTTACATTCTACATTTATATTTTTAGAAATCTTATCTAAAAATAGGACTATGTCTCCTTGTTAGAAATGTTGTTTGGGTTTACATTTTGAAAAATTCTTGGTAACTGATGTTATCAACTTTTTTAGAAAAGAAAAAAATCCTAAGGGTCAATACAAAAAAAAAAAACTTTAGTATTAAAATTTAGTATTAAATTTAAATGACATTTAAATTCAAGGTTAAGAAACAGAAAGAATTGGAAGATTGTGTTTGGGGAAATTTACTTATAACGATTTCATAGTTTTGATTGATTTTGTCTTCTATTAGATGGAGCATGATTTTCCACCTACACAAAGCTCATGGCATCCACTTAGGAAGACACAAAATCCATAACAGGCAGAGAAAGGCAAAAATACTTCAAATTTGTGGTAAGTAGCTGAAAAACAGAAAAGGAGAAAAACCATGGAGATGTGAAGCCTGTAAAATCAAGACATCCCACAAGGCCAAACAGAACTGTAGAGTACTTTTATATATTGGAAAATACAACTAAGAACATGGGGAATCAATACTGAACATAAACCTATCTATATTTTTTCTTAAAGTTTTGAAAGTTGGTTCTAGGCCTAACTCGGGATATGGCACACAAAATTCAGTCAGACTRTTGCTTTAGCAGGGGTCTTGGAACTTCTACTGGCAGCACCTCCATTGAAATAGTTTATTCCCCACAGTCTGAAAATGTTTGCTTTAAAAATGCACTAATTCTGTGCCCTCAGGCTGAATTGTGTTTAATACAGGGTTTTTTTGAGATGGTAGGAACTGTGAAGTAGGCTTCAGGTTTTCAAGAAAGTCTTGACATGGTAAAAAAGAATGAACGGAAGATGAAAAAAGGTAGTTACTTAAAAAAAGTTGAGCAAGCTTAAAATAATAAAAAAAAGGTAATACTGAGTTTTATTGTTTTAAGTAGGGTGACTATGTACCACATTCCAATAATATTATAAGTAAAAGAAATTTCATTATAAACTTTCTATTCAAAGTTTCATATTTGTCTACTTAATGTGTRAATAACTATCTTGTAATGTTAAATAGCCTTCAACCCAAACTTGTCAGGAAATAATCAGGGCCTTGTAATCATGCAGAGTAATTCACAYGGTTACTGTATGGAATAACAAGTGTGCCAGGCATAGATGATAAAGCACCTGGGCCAGACTCTCTTTTAGTTAACACTGGTAATTCAGAGTGTCTGCTTGATTAACTAATACCGTTCCACAGCCAGTGGCTTAATTCTCTCAGAAATGTTGCTGACAATAAATAAAGCTGTCCTAGTGAGAAGTCATGATTCTAGTGCTATGATTACAATAAATAATGCAGAGACTCAATTAAGCAGAGGTGTTTATTATACATACTTACATTTCCGAAGACTCCTTTCTTCTGTTAGATAGCACAGCTGGAAATACATTTYCCCACCACTGAGTGGAGCTCCTTACCTATTTATTAGTGCACTAAGATCTAACAGTTTCCACTGTSAGGTGACTTAGTGATGGTTATTTCAGCTTGTACCTGGCAGCTGTGGGGATACAGCGTTCAAGAAGTTACCAAATGCTTAATTCTCTAAAATTAATTAGCTAAATAGGTAAATTGAAATCTCCAAAAGACAGCAGCAGGGTGGACCCTTTGTTAGYAGACCTCAAATACGAGTTATTTTAATGAATGGTATACTCTGAATGCACACTGATGTTCTCTGCTTCTGTATTTTTTTTTTTTAATTTGGAGAAATCCCAGCTTTTGTATAGCTAATTTTTTTTTTTTTGGGTGGGGGGTGTTGGGGGGAAGAAAGAAAGGAAAGAAAAGGACTGGCTGTTTGCTGAAAGATGATGTGTTACAGATGCTGCATGCCGATGTGCGAGAGCAATTGCAGAGCGTGTTGCTGCGTTTCCACCGGGGGAATAATTAAAAATGAGTGCCAGCCTTGAGCAGTCAATTATCACTGAGCAAYAAGATGAAAGATAAAAGGCAGATGTAATCATATTTCACAAATAATACATCAGTGTGCCGCTAGTCATGGAGTCCTTTCTATATCAGCCTTTCACAGCAAGTGACTATTTTTTCTGGTTTCCTGCAGCTTCTTTTAACGCAGATTTAGGGAATGTGAGTTCTGAACCACAGACACTGTTCCGATGGGTGTCCATGGCAGGACAATCTACCACAGTGTATTCTGAGGACATTCAGGTAGAAACTGGGGATCCATTTCCTTTTCTTGGATAGTGGAAGTTTGRTAGTACAGTTTGTGTGTATGCATAGAGGCTGAGGGGATTAGACAGGGAAATAGGATGTAGAGGAATAGGAAAGAGTGTGAAGAGGAGTTTGAGACAGCAGCAAGGAAAAGAAGTGGTTTAGCAGGAGAAACACATGGAATCTGGATTTGAGGGGAAATGGACTTACCTCAGAGCCCAGTTGTGCACCTCATAGTTGCATTTGTACCTTYTTTCCTGTTTCTTCAGGTGAGGTCACATGTAAGATCACTTGCCAGTGCCACAGTCTCAAAAAGATTTGCTCTTACATKAATATTGTTCCTAACATTGTCAGAAGCCATTCCATCTCTCTGGATGGCAAGGATCTGGCACGTTCACAGCATGCATGAACCACAGAATGATAAAACCCATACGGAATATTTGAAATTGTTTTATCTCTGCCATAATAGCTTCTCTGTTCCTCAGGTCCATTTCTGTCTTTTGAAAGGAAAAAGTTGGTAATTTTGGCCAAATAGAGAGGATATAAAAAGGAAATGATGCTCCAGTTTCTATCCAAATGTCTTCAGAATACGGTGTTGCTAAAGTTAACCCTCAGGAAATAAGGGATAGTAAAGTCAAAATATGCATCATATTATTTTGTTACTTCATTTCAGCCTCATATTGGACCCACTCGATAAGTCAGGCWAGCTAAATATTTAATGCAAAAAGAATTTTAATTCATAATAAAACTGAATCCAATTGTAAAGCTCTGCTGAAGGAGAATTTAAATTGCCTGTCAGTTYACTTGCTTTCCATGAAACAGTTTAGCAAAATTCTTATTCTCTGAGGATCATCACAACTGTAATACCTCTCTGTGAGCTTACTGTACTGTAAGAAACAGCAATACAAATTTCCAGGAATGAGCTTTAGCTGAGCTAGCTCATAATTGTAGGCTGCTTTGATRTTCTCACTTGGAAGATGTTTTTCCCAGTGCAAGATGTTTATATTCACTGTTCTAGAAGACTAAAGTAATTCAAACATCAGCCTCTGAAAATCAGCCATAGCAGACAAACCTTARTCCTACTATCCTAGGAACACTTGAACTGATCTGACATAGAAAGGACATGGACTTCTTCCCTTATTTGCAGGGTTAAAAGCTTTGCTGAAAAGACAGAAGCTAATCCAGGTAACATRAATCAGGCTTATTGATAAGCCTTTTCTAATCACTTTTTGAACCTTCATGAAGATTTTCTTCAGATTCGGTTTTTCAGCAGTTGCTTGCAAATGCAGGTTTTATAGTATTAATATTAGTGATGTAAAATACTCTAATTTCTGRTAAATAAGACTTAATTTGTAGCTTGACTGTGAGCCTCTCTTCACCAGGCAATGTATTATTTGCTGGTTTATGAAAGCCAGTTTTGCACTGCAAAGAATGGGAGCACAGCAATATTGTTATGCTACTAATTGCACAATAATTTAGATTTTAAAAAGTAGAAACTTTTTGTTTTTCTAATGGAAGTTACTATGTACTAGAYTGTTTTTCCCTTTTAGGTCACACCAGAAAATAGGTGAGCTTGAAAACAGAGGTTAACATAAAAAGATAAGAAGGACTACTCATATGCAGCATATATTTGTGTTATTTAGAAAAAATATTAGATTCTATGCAATCTCTTTGCATAGACAGCATTTCATATTATTCTCTCTGTCCTCTGGCCATAAAACCCTCAGCTTTAAAACAAATTGTTGCACTTCTGAGATTTGAGAATATGYTCCATTTCAAAACAACTTTAAGCTACATTTTTCTCTGGACTGAATCCACCAATGTCATTGGTATTAGATCATGGATTGATTTGGCTCATGGTATTATGCTTGGAGTAACTACAATTGTGGGGTTTTGGTGTTTTGCCATWATCAAACTTTGAAAGAAATTAATAGCACTGATGTTAGAAAATGATGGTATGCTTTTATACATAGGAGACAGAAGAGAGAGATTTGCAAAGGGATTTTTTTATTATTATTGAGATTTTGGGGAGCAAAGATTATTGTCCTAAGGTGCATAGCCATTATGCAACTGCAAGGAACTGAAAATAGCTGATGGTGGAGTGAGTAAAAATGATAGGAARTATTCTCATTACTCTTGAGTAGAACTTTGCTCATGAGGCCTATACAAATATTTGGAAATTCATTAGTGCAATGAAGTAACTTGCCAATTGTGTTTCTGTAAAGCTTTCACATTTGGTGCTGCACCATGTAATTGTGGTGTGCAAAATACAGACTAGGATTCCCAAARGTGTATTTCATGTGACACAGGAACAGTTTGAGAAGGTGGAGGATGGCTTTATTTCATCTCACACTCATGTCCAGTCCRGTCTGTGCTAGTGATGTCATCTGACATTTTGGATGCTACAAACATGAATCTTATTTGCATGTGGACCCAGTGTGACCCAGGTTTTTTATAGCGTTTAATACAGACACATAAATAGCTTTATATGACAGACCAGTTTCAATTTAGTCTAGAAGTGGCTGAGTAAAAATAGAGGAAGAAATAATCTGTGGACACACATACTGCTTGATTTCAGGTGAAAACACACCATCCTTGCTTATACAGTTACAGGTTCATCAGCTGGCTGAGCATGAAGCAGGGAAAAATCAACAAGTTCCCAAGACAGCTTCACACCCATCAAGAGCCTTTGAAGTTTAACAAGAAAGCCTGACTCTGAGGACATAAGTATTGGGGCGTGTAAGGAAAAGTCATTAAGCAATTAATCTTAGGCCTTATCTCAAAGTACTCCATTTCTATGGAAACTGAGTACTTGGCTCTGATCACCGAGTCTCTCACAGGAATTCATTGTCAGAGTATTGGAGCAGAGATATCCAGTTCTGTGTCAGCTAGGATGACATTCTCCAGTTCTGCTTGTTATCTTGTCATCTCTCTCCCCTCATGTCCCCACCCTGATTTTATAACTAATCCTTTACTTCGATTTTTTCCTTGTGATTTACATCTTCGTGGCGACAGTAAATCCAAAGGAAGCAATGTATTCAGGCATCTCAGAGACGTTCCCTGAGATAGTTGGGCACTCTTGATTTAGTAAAGTCCAGAGGATCTGTGAGGAAATTTTATCAAGTGCAGGCTGTTGAGAAGAATTTTTCTGGCAAAGAAAAACGTCGTTTTACAGAGCTGGTAACACTCTACAGCTCCTGCAAATCCCTTGAACATTGTGTCTACCTAAGGGTTGACAGCTGCAAATAAGTTACAAGCAAAGCTCCATATCACAGTAGCATATCTGGGATTTTCAGCTGGTGTTTTACRTTAATAATATCCCTTAAAAAATTGATGTGCACATAGGACTATAATCAATAATATGCTTCTAGTATCTCACTTATTCGAGGCACTGAACAAAGAACCATATGCGAAGTGGGAAATGGGAGCAGAGTTTGGAAATAGCTGTTAACCTACAGAAATAAGATGAGTAATTTTACTCCAGGTTGCATTGTAGTGTAACAGTCAAAAAAAGAAAATATCCATTAAAAATCTTACCAGCACCTGGGAATGGGCTGTTACTACAGTTGGCAAGAGCTACAGAGATTTCCATCTGTGGGTCATTACTCAAATATGTGCTAACTTGAAAGACCAAAACCTGCTGTCAGTTACTTAGTCATCTCAAAAAAAAA
>NW_026623254.1:729537-761050 GCF_030028575.1 Malurus melanocephalus
AAACAAACAAACAAAAAAAAACAAAACAACGAAAAAAACAACAAAAAAAACGAAACCGAAAGTATCAGAAAGCCCTCCTATTTAACAGCATCACAGGAGAGGCCAAACGTGTTTGAATCTTATCATCTGAACAACCTTCCTTCTTCTTGCGAAGTTAAAACACATCAGCTGAAAGTTATGACGTTATGTATCAGTACATTTATTTCATTCTACTAAAAAATGGATTTATTGTACATATTCCATTAAACCGCTGTCAGATCACCATGTTAGCTGTCAGGTGACCAGCATTTGCAGGCACCGCTGACTGCAGCTGTGTGTGAATGGATTGCTGGCACTGAAATATTTTGTTCACTGTGGTAACCGCAATAACCCCTACCTTTCAGCAGGACTTCGGGCTTTTGCCCTGGGGCTCCTAACCACGCTTTGATACTTCTCTTTGCTTTTTCTGTTACGTGTYTTTCCTGCCTCTTATCAGCTGCTCCTGGAAATTCACAGCTGGTTTGCTGGACATTATCCTTCCTACTTTGCAAATGCTTTGCTAACTAAATTCATGTGTTCCCTTCACCCATTTTCTACCGCAGAAGTTGATGACAATGCAGAAGACTCAGATGAARGCTGGTTTTTGGCTTTCTGTGCAAGCTTTCAGTTCACTGCCTACGAGTCTCTTGGTCTCAGGAGTGCCAGCTGCTGGTTTGATTCCATTTGCGAAACTCGGAGTACTCAAAGGGAAGTGAGTTTGAGGGGAAACACAGTTACTGGATGTTTGTTCAGAGCTATAATGAGAYTGAGTAGATAAAAACAAACATAATGCTTTCATATGCTCTTGATCTGACTGCAAGTACTGTGAAAAACGTGATAGGAAGCACAAAGCTTTCAAGATGAAACCTGTATTAATTCCTTTGCTGAGAATCTTCATACTTCTATAAAAAAAACAGTGCTGCACTTTTATCTTAATGGATGTTATTGAAAGTAGCTCAGATTCCACATCCAGATAGCACATGATTGGCATTAAGCTTGGAGTTGCAAAATGTTTCACAAGTCAATCCCTACTTGTATAATGCATTAAACCAAAAGCCATACTTCCAACTCTTCAAGTCTATATTTGGATTGTTTTCACAAAACAAGTTAATTGAGTCTAAGATTACTTCTAAAATATTTTCCAGAAAACGAAAGTTAGTTTTTAAACCCCATTTCCACTAGAAAATGAAGGTTAAATATTTTTGCTTTGAGATCTGGGTTCGTTGAACTCTCCCAAGTCCTAACACATGCAGAAGCCAAAAAGCCCATGAAATAACAGTTCATACAAACTCTTGAGAGCCAAATCAGCTGACTCYGGCAGAGCATAAATGTTTTTAAACTCATTTCAGATTCTTTTATGAAGATAATCCAAGCAGTACCAACTTGCTTTTTCCACAAGCATCTTCTTTGCTTCTCCCAGGACAAAATGATAACATTGGAGTCAAAGACTTGCACTGTCACAGAGTCACAGCCTAGACTTTTTTGTACTGTAGCAACAGATCTGCAAGAGAGCAGATACTTGTTTTAAAATATAGATAGCAATGTTGGAAAATAACAGAAACCATCGTCTTTTTTTTAACTAGCCACAGTATTTTAGAGAAGTCTGGAATGCCCTATCTCTAATGTAAATGTACAGTACTTCATTTAACATACTTCTTTTATTTATTCTGTCTTGGTAATCAACTGCTGCCTTTGAGAGGATGAGAAAATTAGTTTTTATTCCCACACAAACACACACATACAGTGTAATGTATTGTGACCGATTTACTCTTTTTAGAGAAGCTAAAAAAGGAGAAATACACAAGAGCACCCTTGTTTGAATAAATACTGGGCTGTCTGTATGGAATAACAATTATATGCTGAAGCTAGAGCAGATGTATGGGTGTGAATCACATAAGGGTAGGTTGGGGAATTATAATCAGCCAAGCAGACCTAGCAATCCATTAGCAGTGGAAATTTTTCTGTGGTTAAACAGCAGATTTTTCTGACTTATGGAGCAGGATGGGAAAAGTGATTTTTCAGCCCATGTTTTGCAAGTGTGTTGTGAAAGTTCCCAAAGTGTAGGATATATATTTGTGGTACAGAAATGCAGTTAAGACTGATGAAAAAAAGTTTACAGATCCCTTATTTAGTATTCTGCAAGAAGAACAAAACTGGAGTTAAGATTGAAGATGTGAATGCCATTTTTTGCTGTGAGGGTTTTTGCCATACCCTCTGACCAAGGTCAGATTTGGACTGATTTGTACCACCACCACGTATCTAAGTGTTAGTATAGTCAGTAGAAGGAGTCAATAAAAGTCACTTTGAAAGATGAAGTCAGCTTCTATGTCAGGAATAGTGCAATGCTATGGTATGTCTTCATGGACATTTGTGATGTTCTTTTTATCCTTTCATATGCAGGGTCATCTTAAATGTAATTTTCTTCATTATTTCTTCATTATCATAAAAAATTTAATTCAGGTCATTCAGTGGCTTTCCCAGCACTGTGTTTGTCACCTCCTTACTCACACTTATTAAACAGGTTTACCTGAACCACCAACATGGACACAGTCCCAAAGAGCACAGAGCAGGAAAAGTCAGGATGCAAATTGTCTCTTCTATCATGTCCTTTCTTCCCTGCCGTTGGTTTTGCATTTCACACGGTGCCATGTATCTTGCATTAGACTGTTGGAAATGACCAAAGGCATCTGTAAGCTCAGGGTTCTAAAGCACCCTCCAGAAAGTTGCCAGAAGCATCTTCCATCAGCTTCCACTAGGCAGCAAATGGACTGAGAAGAACGGGTCATTAGCAGTGATTACACAACATGACCACGTTGATAGGGTGGCATTTATTCAGTGAGTCGTTCAGCCTTTTTCTCTTTACCTCCCTAAGGTGTCTCCTGATGAAGAAAAGTAATTTTTCTGGGTCTTTCGTGGGCAATCTCAGCAGAGTTAAAACAGAAAGGCAAAAGAACCAGGACCAATATCATTACTGGGGCACTGTGGGGCATGTGGGGTCTTGCAGTCCTGCTCTTGCTGCTCTCACACCTCCAAGTGGAGACTTGACAGTAATGTTGTAATTTCATCACAAATGCATTACTCTACCAAAAGATTGTATTATATTATATTCTATCCAGGATTGAAGAAAGTTGCTATGCTATTATCCCTTCTACAGAAATTTCATGTGCATTAGCTGCTTCCCAAAAGACGTGTWGCTGGTCCTGACAGTTGAGTGGGTTCTAGCCCCTGAATTAAAATAATTCAAAATAATTTGGAAAATGTGTGGTATTCCAGATTTTTAAAGAACTGGTAAAAGAAATATGAGTGTTTTCCAACAAGCTTGGATATGATTATTGAGCATTGACTAAAAAAATTAAGCCTGTTTCTAGTGGTAACTGAAATGTGTCCCCACTTATTTCCAGTTAATCCACTGGCATAAAGTGATATTTTAATGAAAGTAGGTTGAGCACTTCTATTTCCACAATCTTTATTTGGTAGATTTAGACACTACATAAAATTTAGTTAATTGAAGAAAAGGTGCTGCAATAAAAGCAGAAACCAAACCTACTGTAACCCAGCCACAGCAGGGTTGACTGTCTATCCTGTTTTACAGACCATATCCACCAAGTAGGAATGCCACTCCCAGGKGACAGGGGATTCCCACCTCTCTGAATTACTTTTACACATACTACAAACCTGCCACACTTGGGCTCCAAAACATGACAGTCTGCAAAACTGGCCTGGCGTGGCTTCTGACTGCCAAAGAGGCACATATTCATTAAWGGAAATTATAAGCTTCCTTCAGAGAAGTGAATTTCATGGAAGCAATAGGAGCCTAAAGATAACAGTGTACACTGGAAGCCTCCCTGTTTATCACACCATTTCATCCTCCTSTTTTTAGACAAAAATCATTCTCAGTAAATAGTAAGACTTGCAAATATTTCTGTTGCTGGATTGACTGGATATTAGTAAGATACACAGTGCAATGATGCAAAGAAAGGACAAGCCTTTCCTGTGGCTCAGGATAGAAACTCTGAATATTCAAAATGTTGGTGGCATTTTGATTCAATTTCTAACCATTGATGCAGAAAACCTTTGTGTACATCACAAAGTGGAACAGGATAATGAACAATTTGGCCACTCGGTGCTGCACAGAAGTCAGTCATGCCCTCTGCCATGGTTTAAACCTAGGCAGGCACCAAGCACCGTGCAGCCGCTCGCTCGTCCTTGGCTCTGTGCAAGCCCTGCTCAGCAATAACAAAAACATCTCAACTTCATCAACACTGTTTCCAGCACAAATCCAAAACACAGTCCCATACTAGCTACTGTGAAGAAGTTTAACTCTACCCCAGCCAAAACCAGCACGCCCTGTCTAAAGCATTGGGAGATCAGTAAGGAGCAAGAATTCCTTTTCTGCCAAGTTGCCCCGGACAGAAATCCTGCTTCAGTAGTTACATGATACCACTTGGGGAAAATGGAGTGATACCAACTATACATCAAGTATAATTGTTTGGATATGTAATTTTCCACAGAAGGATTCAGCATCAGAAATTCCACAGTATTTAATGCTTGAATGAAGAACCAGTTACTCAGATTAATGGTGTACCATGCCAAAATAATAGTAGCTGCCTCCCAGAGCTATCTGTGCAGTTAGAATATATTTTCTTCCTTCCATCCAGATGTTAATGTGATCAGAAATATCAGCCAATTTATTAAATTCAGAAGCAGCATGGCAAAAGCTCATCCTTAATCTTGATTCCCTTTCCCAGTATCCTGCCAGAAGAGATCCTGACTACAGTAGCCCATCAGTTACTGAGGTTGTCCAAAGGTAAAGACAACACCAGGGCTTACTGCTGAAGAATGCAATGCCTTATTTTCAGGGGGATTAGGAGCTGCAGATATTTTGTGTCTGATCTTTTTAGCTTCAGGTCTACTCTGCCAGTTTAGGGTCAGATATTAATCTTCAAAGCCAGCAGCAAGTTTTAATCTCTTCATATTGGCAGAGAATCACTAACTGCACTATAGCTTAAGAGCTGCATCCTCTCAGAAAAGCAGCTCAGAGTGTCCAGGGCAAAGTACATTAAGGCTGAAGACAGATGGTTTTGGCAGAGGGGCTTCACTCCTGGGTAATCTCCTCAAAGAGGTTACACACTCAGCAGTCCTGAACCATGAAACCAACTCCTTGTATCCTTTCCAAAGTTACCTGTTTCCTCTGTGGAACATTTCCCTCATATTTCTGGTACAAAATAGATACATATTTTTAATATCAGAAACTTAGAACTGTGAGCTAAGGTTACTCAGGTTTACAAACTAGAATGGGCAAACCTGCAGTCATTGAAAAGTACTTTCACAATAATTTAAAAAAATTGAGATACTTTTAACAGACATGGTGGAAATAAATACTGTTAGCTCCCAGATGTAAGTGGCTTTTGATACACCGGCAGACCTTYCTTGTGAAAAGCTTCTTTTCCAGTAAAACTGAGTTGATTTGAATTATAAAGTAAATCTTTCATAACAGAGAAAGATTTGTGTTACATATTCAGTTCCCTTCAGAAATGGCCTCTTCTTCCTTTCCACATATTCTGATGGAGATAATCCCCTGCAGCTGGTGATTCATGCTGAGATTGCTCAAGCAAGGGTTTGAGGCAAGATTTACATTTGCAGTAGAGTGCCTACATTGTGTGAAGGGACTGTTGCAGAAAAACAGATTTATTTTTCCTTTATAAGCAATCAGCAGTGTTCCAAGTGGTGAGGCAATGCTGGGAGTCAGGTACCAGCTTGAATATCTCCTGATACATACAGCAGCCATACAGTTTGCTCATTTTTTTTTTAATGGGGAGGAGGAACTAAAGACAAGATGTTAAGCAAAAACAGCCAAATAATGGCCCTACAACTACTGTTGGATTTATTTTGCAGGGTTTTTTTTCTTCCTTGTAGTAGGCCAACAGGAAAACTTTCCCTGTTGATATTTCTATGATAGTTTAATAGAGAACACAAAGACTGTCTTTCCCCCAACAGTTCTTGCTTTCATAACAACCCTCTAACTTGGCCAGAAAAATTGAAGTAACACCACTGATTGCTGCAGCTTCATCTTCAAACTTTCAGGATTTCATGTTTTATTTGATACTGCATACTGAAGGATCTCAGACTTCACTTTTGTGAAGTTATAAGATCTCACTAAGAAAGAAAAAAAAAAAAAGACAAACCCAAGTGCACCTTAAGGGCTCCAAGTTAGAGAAACTAAAAATGTCCTCATTTATTATTTCCTAGCTAGATTGCATAATATGTGATGTTTATGATCAGTTATTCTGCTGAAGATTCTGTACGAGATATCAAATTTTTCTGAGAGAACTTTTTATAATTTAAATGTGAAATGGTCTCCCCTYAAAGACATTTTGCAGATTCCAGTTTTGTGATTCACTTCTGAAGGGAGTTATTTTCAATCTTTCCCATGATCTCAGTGTCATGGGATTTTTGTTCTCTGGGAGCCATGATGACACAAATAACATTAACAATAACAAATGATTTATCCATTTTGAATTTATGATAAGAAATCAACTCATGACTTCTGATAATTTCTTAGTAGGCAGGAGGTTTTGTTTGCAGCTACCAGTACAAACCCAGCTGTTATCAGTTGGGGAAGGCTGCATAGACTCAACCAGATGGCAGCAGAACTGCCATTTATTTTCACCTTTTTCTTGTGTTTTCTGTGTAATTTATCAAATGACAAACTCTCTCTGCTTGGTACAGTATCTCTAAAATGGGATCCTTTCGATTTCCTTCTATTTGACTATACACAGTCAAATAAATTATTACAGTGGGACAGATTCTGTCATCTCTGCCCTTGTACCAGAGCACTTCACAAAGGAAAATAACATGAGGGAGAATGAATATTGAATGTTTATCACAAGGGCAGCCTGATTTTGAAGCCTGTAGATGTATTCATTTATCTGCATTTAACGAGTAAAGTTATTAATATAAGTGCTAAAACTTTCAAGTGATGCAGAGGTTTATCCAGTGTGCAAATTCTAGRTGCTGCAGGACAATTTGGTTAGCACACAATCTGGTGTTTTCTCAACTGCTCAATGCATATGGAAAGAGAAATCCCTATCCCCCCAATACACCTTCCTCACTTCAAGCAGACTCTGTGGCCAGTCTGTTTTTGTTTTGTGGTTAATTTAAGGACATCACTTTCTTGGAACATCTCATACTAAACTGATACAGGAAAATAAATAACATTTCAGAAGAACAATGAAGGCAACACTAGTGTGCCAGAGCATTAGGTAATTGTCTGTCCTCCTTTACCATCTCTCCCCTGGGCTCAGAGAGCTTCGCCCAGCTGCTAGAAGATGTTCTGGTGAAGCTGCCGCCTGTGCCACRGCATCACAGAGTGCTGTAAGGTCTCTCTGAACCTTCAGCTTCTTGGTCTGCATCTAAAAATACTGCTCTTGTGTTCAGGCTTCTGGGTCAGGGTTATCTCCCTGGAATTTGGTATCAAATGGCCCTGCCTGTTCCAGATAGATCACATACTGTGCCTGGGAACTACCAGCTTGTGCTATGTCGGGTTAAGTTCTCACTGTGTCTCATCAATGACTTGCTTGTGTTGAAAGATTAATGAGGAAAATGTGGCAATATTTATTGATATTCATGCTGTGTTTTGGCAAAGAAGGTTGTAAAATTAAAAGAAGAATTTAACTCCAAAATCTGTCATAGCAAGTACCTGAAATACAGACACCAGACCAGAGAGGAATTTTGCATATGGTCTTGTCATTACTTTTATAGCAGGAATAAGTATGTTAAGAAAGTGTGCTGTCTCTCTATTTCCTGCAAAGAATATAGTTTTGAATATAATTAAGTCATATTTCTAAGACACTGCAAGGTATATCTTATGAGAACAATATAGGATTGGTTTATTTTTTTTTAATCCACATTAGYTGCAAATCCATTTGAATTTTGCCTAATAAAAAAAAACACAGTGATACCTTACCTATCTATGCTATTTTGGTTGTTTTGAAACRTTTTTTATTTTTTCAAAATGTGGCCAAATTAAGTTTAATAGTCTTGATGGGATCCTTATTTTTCCAGAAATTTTTTAGACAGGACAATTTAAATAATACTGTCTAAAGTATCTCTAGATTGAATCTGTAATTTTATTTTGGAGGCCGTTCTGGCTCACACTCAGTGTGGTCCAAGATGATGAATCCTGTTGCAAAAATGTGTGATGTTTCTAATATGGGTAAGAATATATGTTTGCCGATTGATTTCAAAGAAGGCTTGTTTCAAATCCTTTCAAATGAAGAGAAAGCGGGCAGCTTTCTTGTAACATTGTTTTGTTTTTATTTCCAGAAATTGGATGCAGAAGTGGTATCGTCTCTCAGGCGTCTGTTGATTTGCTGCCAAGGTCAGTTCTGCAAGCAAACTTCATATTTTACACATGGCTGTATCGTGCTTCAGCTATTTCTCTGGGGTATTAAAAACAAATAGGCTCTTCTCCAATGTCGAATGTTTGTGTCTTTGGTTTATTTCTCTGTCTCCTTTTTAACCCTCACATCTGTTTAAGCTCTAGGAAGGTGCTCTCACCCTCTTACCCTATCCCATCCTTAACTGCCCATTCTCCACCTGCCTGACTGCTGCAGCTGAAGTTCTGCCTGGGATGCAGAGATTAGGCTGTAGGAAGCTGATAAGGAGGAGCTCTTATAGATCCTAAAGTGTCCATGATCAAGGATTGTCCATGGTCAAGGATACATAAGAATTTGTTCCTCTGAACTGGTGTGACTCCAGAATTGCATAGAAGATGGTGGTAACTATTGTAGGAGAGTGTTGGGACTTACAGTGGCTTGTCTGCCCTTTTGCAGCTACAGTAATTTGTTTTTTCCCCTGTCTTACGGATAAGATCCAAATATTAAACATGTATTAGCAGGTTTTCAAAGTTAACTGTGAAATTGTACTGTACCATTTAATTGCAAAACTCAAATGTTCTAAACTCACTAGTTAAGTTTTCATGTTTTGGCTACTGCACCCTGAGTGCTGTGGGAGTTAATGTTTGGGGTTTGATCTTGAGTGAGCTTGTGTTCAAGTGTTCACAGMTTTGAACTACTACTGATCTAGTGAGCAGTAGGTATACACTTACATCCACTGGTAGCTAATGCACATCCCTCCTATGCTTAAGAGCTCCATAAAGAACTGATTGGGAAAAGCATTATGAGTAAAATTTGCCATTACATCATTTTTAAAATGAAAAGATAAATCTTGACTTGTGAGTGCATAGTATTAGTGCCTGTGTTTCTTGTTTCTGTATTGTATTTTCAGGACTCCCTGCTGCACAGGGAAGTGTGTGAGCAGCCAGGAAAACTTTCTGACACTGACAGGAAAACTTTCTGACTCTGCTGCAGAGGTGCTGCTCTCCTAAGCCCCTTGTTGAAAGATGCCCCAAAAACACTTAAAGAGTTTGGAAGAGAAATCCCCTGTCCAGGAGCTGTCATGCTGATGTAGATGGATATGACAGGCAGCCTCATAAGCTGCAATGTAGTGGCCATAAGAGCAGCTATACATTATCTATATAGTACAGGAGGTGAAAAGGATGGCTTTGAAAAATACAAAACAGCTGAGCTCCTGTGAGAGCATCCTCCAGACTGTTCAATGTCCAAATTCCTCAGCACTTGACTGCTCTGTGCTTATAGTGCCCTAAAAGTGCAGATCAGATCTTAGTTTAGAAGCGTGATGCTTTCTGGCTTTATAACTCTGTAAGTTAAATAAATCCTTTTCTGTTTTGTATCTCTGACTTAATGACAAAATTCCTTTTGTGATAAGTGCAGCTGTGGCAACATAGGCCTAGAATCCACAGATTGCAAGAGCAACCCTTGAGCTGATGAAGTTTTGGCTGTTGGTAAAAGAAGGTATCTGTAGCACTTCATATGAGCCCAAAAGATATCAAATTGGTAGAAAAGGTAATTCTAAATTTCCCCCTATTGTAACCTATAAAAACATATCTGACCGCCAACCTTTTCTATTCCCAAATATCAATACAGGGCTGCAAATAAAACAAAACCAAACCYGAGAATGAGCCCAAATAAAGTGAAATAAAGCATACTAAAATTTATGCAATTTAATGAGAAATCAATTTCTTTGATCAATCAGTTTCTTTGGCACATTCCCACAGTTTAAGTTAATGCAAACAGTAATACTATAAGTAGTTAGGTGTTGCTGCTCTCCTCATGGGACTCAGGAGGAGACCTATACTTTATTTTTATTCCTACACAGTCAAAACTGCCTATAAGTGAGAAATAATTTAAAATATGGGTCATTAAAAATCTCATTCCTCTAGTGGAAAATAATAAATCCTCTGAAGAGAAAGGTCTACAGCAATAACTTTAAAGATTTACTGTCCTTAAATATACTAAAGATAGAAATTGATGACTAGAACCAGGACAAGGTCAATATAATATTGTAAACTCAATGAAATACATCAGTAAGGATGAAAAATATAGCAAATAATTCGCTGACAAATGATGACAGGGGACTGTGAGCTACTTATTTCCAATGTATTGTGAAATTCACATCAAAAACTTTAATCTTGTCATCAGTTAATCAAGTTCTGTCTTGCTTAGCTCCAACCCTTAGCCCATAAAGCCTTGTTTAATGGCAGCAATGAAATCTTCCTAATATGAAAATAAAACTTTATGAAAATACGTTGATAAGAGGAAAGCCTTCCTGTTGAAGAACAGGTCTCCTACTAAAGGAGACCATCATTCTATTATAGATGTTACACAGAAATATGGGTATTCTTTTCACTAGAATAAACACACTTTGAACAATATTTCTGTGTTGGGCAATAAAAAAAAAAAAAATATCCATAGCTAGAGAATAATTCTAAACTAACTGTAATTAATTCTAAACTGGAATTAATCCTTTATATTCCCTAAGAAGACAGTGACACTCCCATAGATAGAAGAGCTGGAATGGTTGCAGTTAAATGGATGCAATAGTCAGTGAAATCCAAGTCCAAAACAGCTTACCTTGATATGAATCCTTTCCCCAATATTTCTGGGCTCTTTATCAGGATTATAGGGCTACTATAATAATAATACACTGTATAATCAATAATCATATTATTAAGATGTGTTATTTTAACAACATTATTAAAAAGAATATGTCGTGTATTGACATTTTCTCATTAGTTTTCTTTTACTCACTCTCAGATTTCGTGGACATTACCATATTATTCTTTCATCCAATAGAAATGCTGGGAAGCACTCAAAACAAGGTTATACAGCAGCCAGGCTGTGGCAATGGACACACATTGACCACACTCCAAGTTCCTTAAAATTAAATGCAAAATGCAAAACAGCAACTGAATTTGATGTACTAATGTTTGAAAAATACAACCAAACATGGAATAGCTGTAGGGATACAGGGCTGAATACAAAGGTGGGGACTGTCTGGGAGAAGGTACCTGCAGGTCAGCAGAAGTGATTCTATTTCTCCAGCAGTGCTAGTGAAGCCATCTCTGGAGCAGGGTGTCTGGTTTTCRGCCCCTGAATACAAGAGCAACATGGCCAAGCTGAAGTGAACCTAGTAAAAGGTCATGCAGATTATTTGGGTGCTATGATGAACAAAGAGAGCCTGACAAAGCTGGGTTTCTTCAGCCTTATAAGAGAAAGTCTGGGGGAGACCTTATTTCTGTCTGTAGCTACCTAACAAAAGTGTGTGGAGGAGACAGAATCAGGCAYAGCTCAGAGAGGCACAAGGAAAGGATGGGGGATGATGGACACCAGGCTGGAACATGGGGAATTGCAAGTGGATAAAAGGAAAAACAAAATTACCTTGTAGTTAGTCAACATAGGGACACCAACGTAAGTTGTGGGGTTTTCATTTCTTGGAGATACTCAAAGCTCAGCTGACTCAACTGTAGGAGTCCATTAGCAATCTGAGCTAGTTTTAAATTAGCTTTAATTTTGCTAGTTCTCATTTATGGTRAAGTGTCTTTTACCCCAATTCTTGCAGTTTTTCAGGGCTTTCAAATGAGTGTAAATAAATAAACAAAATATCCATACAAATAAATGCAATGGTTGAAGTACACTGCTACAGCAGAGTGAACAAGAATCAGGTCCATGAAATCCCAGCTTTGGCCATTGGCTGGAGTAGTTGCCCCTGRTTAAGCTGCTCTCTGGAGGAAACACCCACACTCTGACTGCAGAAGTTCATATCTGCTCAGAACAGGCAAGCTCACTCAGCTCATGAAGAGGAGGGTGTACCAGTGCATGTCACATAAGTGGCCACTGGCAGTTAACCCCATACAGAGAAGATTCACTCATAACCACAAAATTTTCTTTWAAACTTTCCACTTTCTTGGTCAGTACCTCCTCAGGGGAGCTGTACACAGAGCTGCATAAAAATTCCTGTGTCCCTGTTAGGACAACCTGATCTATTGTGTATGTTCAATTGCGAGTAAGTGGAGAGTGCTGACAACACCAAAGAACAGAACACGTCTGTCTCTCTCCTCTAAAGAAATAAGCTATCAAACTCTCTATGCCTGGGCTTCCTGGGAGAAGCATGTTGAATGAAGCACAGGAGAGAATTTCTCATTTATCACTAAGCTTTTGGACTCCTTCACAACTGCTCTAGCATCTCACTCGTAAATGAGGAAAATTAATTGAAAATTGCTCTCAGCACAGAGAGCCTGACACTGGGGGAGTATTGTCTCTGTGCTACAGTGATTTGATTGGGGCTGCTGTCACATGTTATATATGTTATGCTCRACTCAGCACTGAAAAACAGCCTTTGCAGTTCGCCCTGTTCTCACAGACAGGGACGCTCAAACCATTGTTCTGGTTTGCTTGCAGTTGTTGCAGTCTTCRTGCTGATAATTTAACAGCCTATAACTTAGACAAGGATAATAAAAACATATCTTTGAAATAATACAATGCAAGGGCACATGAAAGGATAATTAATTCTGGTTTCATAGTACTGTGCACATCCTGACTTATCTTTTGCCACAGATTTATGTGTAAATATCACAGCCATTTACTCTGTAAAGTTCAGTAGTAATTTTGCAGTATATATGGGCCTGCTCCATTGTTCCATAAATTAAAGATATCCTTTCAGGCTTCACAGGACTTTGGATTCAGTTTTATCACATTTCTCATCTCAAGTTCTCCAAGTGTTTTGTAATTACACCTAAATAAATCTTCACCATGTCTCACTCTCCTAYAAGTAACAATTCACTTCTCCAGAGGGCAGGGTAGTTTGGAGGCAAAGAATAAGAGAGGAATGCAAAGCTGGTCATACTCCTCTCTAGCGGGTGTGTGAGCTAAATCTCATTTGTGCTTGCTTTGCTTTTGTTTTCAGACCAAGGAGGAAGGATRTTCCAGACATCTGAGGTTTGCCTTTTCTCACCTCCATCAAAACAGAAGAAATCCACCCCCTCAAGTTTTAAATGCAGGAAAAAAAAAAACCAGTCATAAGCCTACAATGTTTTCTTCGGAACCCAGAAATCTACAAATACTGTGGATTTACAATCCTTGAAATACACTCCTGTTAGACCAGGTAGGCTATCAATGCCTGCTGTGTACACTGCTGGCATGTGTCCCTGGCTTACTGTTGGGAATCTGAAAGCTCTTCAGTCCTCCCAGGGAATTTTCTGGATTATCTATTCTGTTATTTCCAGTAACTGTTTGTTTATTTTACTTGGGGATTAACTCAATTCCTTCTCTTCCTACTTCTCTTATAGTCCAGAAATATCTGCATGATCAGTGTGTTCCCAATCCTTAGTTTGTTCACCCTAGGGGTTAAATCATCCATGTAATTCTACAAGAGTTTCAACTCTTCTCCGTTTTTCCTTTGTCTCCATACAGCTGCACCAGCCACAAGCATCGCCTGATCCAGACCATTCAACCCCCCTTTTTTAAATTCAACAGCAGTCCGGGTGCTCTTTGGAGTGGTGAATTCTGCTGGCTGACACCACTCCAGAGGAAGAAGAAATTATTCTCTTGGCCAAGTACTTGCTTATTCTTTTAACATAGGCTCATGTAAAGAGGAAGGACTGACATTGTTTTTCCCACAGTTCTGCCTGGTTTTGTAGGATACAGAGACTTTTCTCAGCACAGAGCCCTGGCTGTGCTAGGCACTGGATACCTATATATGTCTGAGGACAAGTCCAGCCTTGAAAATATCACCCTTTTTCAAACTGAAACCACAGAAGATGTGGGAAAATGTTTCTGTAAACAAACAGGGTGACTATCATTGTGTGTAAGCTCAATTTCTTCCTTCAGCTCATTGAAAAGCACCCCTGGGAGGGGTCAGGAGGGGAGGGCAGCTCAGGTTTCTCCAGTTTTCCGTGGTGGTTGGGTGCAGAGGCGGGGATGGAGCAGGATGCAGGAGCTGTTTCGTGGGACCCTTTCTGCTGATGTGCCTGTCACCTGCAATGTGGCGTGGTGGCTTTTCCCCACCCTGTACCTTCCCCTCATCACCTGCTTCTGTGCTGGGTCATGGAGGGGATCCAGGTGTTCCCTGGATTCATAGGGGAATGGAGGGAAGCTGAGCTCTGTGAGTTTCACACACACAGTGTGCCAGTGATGGGTGTATTGAGGGCAGAGGCTTCAAGAACAGACCTCTGGTTTTTGGGCCTCTGGCATAGAGGGGTCAAATGTCTGGCCTCTTACTGTCCCTAGAAAGGACAAAAATTATTTGGGCCCACTACTGTGTCAGTGAGTGTACTTACTTACAAAGGAGTAGGATAAATTTTGGGGCTTTGCAATATAAAAGAAATTAAGAACATGGAGGACTGATTTTATGTGCAAAATCTTGTTATTGGTGAAGGAGGAACACACAAGCCAAGAATTCTTTTAGTCTAATTAAAATCTTAACATGCTAACTAATGCACAACACACAGTTAATTAGTTGTAGTACAGTGACAATACACAAATATTCTCCAAATTATCTAATTAATATAAAATAAGCTCTGCCTGGCTCATTCACCAGGGTGACTGGTTTCTCACCCTGAAATCTTTAGTATCATTCAGTGCCTGTACTTCACTAGACTGCCTCTCATGTCCCCTCTTTAGAGGCTACTGCTATCCTCCTGCATCATTATGCCAGGGCTATAAATATGCCAGAATACACAGACTATCAGCTTGTTCTGCTATCTGTATGAAAATTATTATGCCATATGGCTATAACATATGATTTTGTCATGTGATTTTGCTCAGCTTTAGAACTAAGAGAAAATTAAGTTCAGCTGAGTAAAGCTGAACAAGCTGATGGTAGGACAGACCTTAAGGGATGGTGCTCTCAAAGACCACTCAATCATCCAGCTCTGGTAAAAGGCAGTGACCTCCAGTCAGGAGTTTTCCTGAGTACTTTCGCTATGCCCAGCCATTTCTGTTCAATAATTCCCAAAATATGTCCCACACCACTCCTGCCTGGTTGTTGCACCAGTGAAAGAGAGGGTACCAAGCACTCTGAATTTTCATAAGCCCTTGGGTTAAAACCCCACATATTTACAAGGTTTCTCTCTGGAATAATAGGCATACTGTGGATGTCCTCTGATATCTCTCATTCCCCCGTTAACAGGCAGGATTATTTTAGAATGCAAAACATCGTTCAAACCTCTGAAAAGCATCTCTCAGTACTGTCTGAAAACCACATACTAAGGCTTTGGTTATTTATTTAGTAAAAGTAAACTTTTTGTAAACTTTCTTGTTTTTGAATGCATACACCTGCAGTGAACTTCCAAGGTGAGCAACTGTATGAGATTTTAATAAGCCAGTGGTGCAAAATAGCATTTAGAAAAATCAGTTTTAAATTAAAAACTCCTCACATGATGGAGGAAGGAGAATGGCACACAAGAACAGTGATACGCTGTAAACTATACAAGAAGATTTTCACCTTGTAAATAGACACACAGAATGTCCCACAGAGTTTGGGATATTTTGGTGAGTTAGAGTGTCTCCCTTTAATTATTATTAGCAATACCTCACTTTTAACAAGCTCAGGGATCTGGTAGTATGTRTGTTTCAAATGCTGATATTACCACAGAGACTGGGGTGCCTTAAGGCAAAATCAAGTAATGCAGTGTCGACCTGCCCCATCCATCACAGACTGAAGCAATTATGAACTTGGACATTACATATGTTTATCTGAAAACTATGTGGAAATTAATCTATCTCATGGGCACCTTCTGTAGGAAGCATAAAGCTTGTTGAATCTACTTGGATTTGTGATTATACTCACAGCCTCAACCATGCCACAGCCTGCTCAGTTATACCCAGGACCACAYCTGTGATTGCTTCTGTGTGAAATCAAATTCAGACACATTGTCCTATTTTGTACAAGGTGCTGTAATGATCAGAGCACCAAGCTGAGTCCCAATAGAGCTCTACTTCCATGGGCACTGGATGCAGCTTCTCAGCATAATGGAGTCACTTCATTTTTGCCGGGGTGCTGTGATCAGAAATAATGAGTCATGTTCTTCCACCCAAAATTCGTGARACTCACGTAAAATGTGCTTTAAAAAACTATCCATATGCACATACAGAGTTATTTCACATGTATTTATTGTTATTTTCATTTTTGATCTCCAAGGGTCAGATGGTACCATCCTTCAAATGGAATAATTTTAGGTTTTAATAAAAAACACAACATAATCTGAGTTTCAGATTTAACTGTGAAGTTCTTCATTATTAGCTGAGCTTTGGATGTCCCCTCTGTACAACAAAGGCTGTCCCTTCATATTCATTAATACTGGTAGGCAATTCTGAGGTYTGTGGCAAGAACTATGTAACCAAAAAATTGTCATCAGCATTATTAATTAGTTCCCTCAGCTCATAAATAATAATAATAGTAATAAAWTAATAATAATAAATAATAAATCATCATTCTTGAACCAGAATTAAGCAAATATATGCAAATGCAGAATTTCAGGTGACCAACACATTCTCTATTCAGCTTGGACAGTTGAACAAGGCCCTTCTGTCTTTAAAAACAGGTAGCAGGGCAACTATTTTCAAAATTAAACCTCAGCATAATTAAAAATGAAAAAACAGTTTACAAAGTAATTCTGTTCAATCTAATGATTTTATTTTAGCTCTCAGAAGCTTGACTTTGCCTTGTGAATGCCTCAAATCTTTGTCATTTATTACAAGAAGAAAGCCTCTCCCACTGACATTTCTGCTGGGAAATATGAAATCTATGAACCCCAAATCCAACTAAAAGAACATATTTTTTATCAACACCTTGTGATTATTAAAGAAATGTATTGATCTTAGATGCTTGACTCACAAACTCTGAAGGCTTTTGGTTAAGACTGTTCCCCGTCCTCCAACAGAGCTGTACAGTTCAAAACCCTAGAAGATAAACAAAAACCCAGAAAATTCTATAAATTCTGTCAAAACAATTTTTTTCTGGTAGTTATATATATATATATATATATATATATATATATATATTGTGCCTGCCCTCTTTCTCTTCTTATGAATATGAGATATAAGGAAAACGAAATATCTGAGGTTTAATGCTCTCTCTATCAATAAACATTCAATTGCAGTAAAACACACCTCTCATGCTTCCCTTTAAAAAGCAGAGCATGGATATGAAATGACTGATTATCTGTGTCTTGTTTCTTTTTTGTCTCTGTGAGATAGGAACATGGAAGCATCAAAATGCATAAGAACATTTCAGTTTGCTTTGTAACCTGTAATTTACTTGCTTAAATTCAATTGGAGTCTCATCCATCAAACACAGTGTAGCTCTTGAGAGGTGACAGATCAAACTCTAGCAATCACAAACGTGCTGAGCTTTGCCCAAATTATGGCAAAGGTTTCTTGCACCTCAGATTTCTTTCGGGAAAAAGTTTTGACTTCCAAATCCAAGCGTCAGCCAACCAGCTCTCTGTGTAGAGATTAAGTAATTCACAAATTAAGGGTTTTGGTCTGATTTTACTCCTGAAATAAGTGGTAACGCTCCCCATGGCTCCAGAGGGAGAAAGGTCCTCTGCATTACTCACTGGCTGATTGCAATCCACACAGGATCGTGCAGAAAGAACTGCCAGATMATTCATAATATCACGGAGCCCTTGTCTCTTACTGCAAGGCTTTTTATCATCACAAATTCAGCTTTAGGCCTAGTCATAAATTTGCATGGTTTGTAATTGATGCATTAGTAGTTGGAATAGCTGGATGGCAAGTTTTTAACTCGTCAGTGGAGGCAGCTTCAGGCTGAAGAGTTTTGTGCTCAGGAAGAAGAGTTGGTTCATTTATCCCGTCAGCTTAGTCAAATAATCTCCCTCATGGCTGTAACAGTAATTAGGAACAAGGAATAAAACTCTGATAACCCCTAGCAGCTAGACTAAGGGACAAATATGGAAGGTGAGCATTTACTGATGCGTTTACACACATGTTTAAATGACGTTAAAGAGAGACCAGAAGACCCAGGGGATGTAACTCCATGTTCTCTGACTTGAGAATGTAGGCACTGTAAGGACCATGAGCAAACAGTTGAGTGTTTTCTTTCTTTAACAACACCAAACTTTCCTGCTATACAGAGTGGTCCCTCATTGTAATTTGGGGAAAGTGACTCACGACAGCTCTTGGAGGCAGTTTTATCTATCACAGTCACTGAGAGTCTCCATGGAGTTCCATGCCATGACTGCACTCTGACAGACACCTCACTCCCACCTGATATATCCTCTGATATCCTTGAGCTCTTCTGAAGAATAATTTCTTGCGTGGAAATGAGAGTTCTGGGAATTCTTTGTGCTGCTTTGGCTCAGTATCTGGGATAGAATGCATGAGTCAGCCAGGAGCAATCCAGACATTACCCTCAAGTTCAGAACAGTCTGGATTTCAGTTTCTCTGAGTTTTACAGACACACAGAGTTCCTCCTTTTTTTTTTTTTTTCACATTTAGATTGTGAGTAGCTGCCTGGTCTGCTTGTCTTTGTTTGCCTGAACCAACCTTCCCTAGAAAGGTTATTCAAGAAACTGCAAGTAGCTCCTGTAATTTCATTTTAATCAACTAAACATATGCATTTCAACAAAGGAATCAGCTAATGGGGAGACAGAAGGTCTTTTAATAATATTTTTATATTAATTTCTTTTTTCTTCTGGGAGGGGGAATCAAACCCAAGCAGAAAGGTGATTTTTGGGTAGCAGACCTCAGCTTCTTAATTAATGTAGAAGTTTATAGAATGTCCTGAACATATTTAAACCTCACAAATTTTGAGGTCATTATGTCATTCATAGATTTGCTGCCCAAATAGTAAATCTGAGTTTAGAACAATTCACTTAGTGTCTTCTAGAAATGGTCTAAATATGTGTCCATATATATTTATGACACAAAGGGTGACATATTTAAGCAGAATATTTTCAAAGCAGACCCACCCAAAAGAAACTCCCAAACTACAAATTATTTTTGGATTAGAAGAATCTGTGCTTATGCTTTAAATCCTCTTACCTGTATAGTTTTATATATAGTACCACATTTAGTCATGATGCAAAATGCCTTCTATAATTTTACTTAAGCAGCAAATAAATTTGTATTTGCAATTTTTTAAAGCTTTTCATAGCATAAAGAATGGAGTAGCAGGGACCAAAAGCTAGTCACTTTTGTTTCTCTCATTTGCTGTGGATTCCTCTGGGTTTATCTTGCATTTTTATGACCTAAATCGGGAACAATTCTGCTGTTTCTCGCTGAGCTGCACGTGCCTTAAAATCAATAGAAGATTCAGGCTTGCTCTGTATATTTTTCCTCTGAAAACTCTATGGATACAGCGGTGTCTGTTTTCAGTGAGAGTGGAAATTCCAGTATCAGCAGCTAATCTTAAACCCCTGGGCTTGCTGCAGCTAATACTGTACAAATTGAACCCTTGCCCATCTATTTTCAAAAGAGGCCGAACAAAGGTGCTCCCCATGAACCTGCAGGTCTGTTCCCCACACTGTGCCTTCCATCGCGTGTGCACCTGCAGAGGAATTTGCACCTGGCTGGGGCCGTGGTGCTTGGCTGCCTTCCAGGCAGGAAAGGGGGCTGTTGGCAAACACATCCCATGGAGCTGCCAGACCAATGTGCAAATYGTTCGTGGTGTGTAAGTCATTCTGCAGGTTCCCAGCACAGAAAGAAGAAGGTGGAAATTCTTGGGCATATTTTGTTTTTTCCCCCAAACAGACACACATAGATGAAATGCCTTCTTCATTCCCTCTGCTTAGCTTCCTTTCTGCAGCAATATTAACTTCATACTCAAATAAAATAATAATCTATACCTGCTGTACACATCTCAATGAAAACTCCATAAAGAACAGGAATAGAATTTATCCTTCTCCCAATCTTTCTCTCTCCCATTTATCCTTCTGGATTCCCTTCTCTCATTCGCACATCCCGCTTTCTTTCCTCTTTCTTTTCTGTTCCTTTAAAATATTTTCTTCCCAAGAGAAGCCAAACAGAAATATCTGCCCTCAGTGGTCTTCTGCATTTGAGCTCTGTCCTTTGTTAAAAGGAATTGGAGCAGGGGGTGGGCTTGGGCTTCTATCCAGGAAAAAAGGGGGAAGAGAGGCACTGTTTATTGCTACCGAGGACTGAAGCAGTCCCCAACCCTTCCTTTAACAGAATCTCTCATATTTCTTTCTAACTCTCATGGGGTAAGCACTTTTAAGTGTCAATTATTGTTATTATTTACCTAGGGAGTGTGTGTATGGCATCTGGCATGGATAGTTTGGAAATGTCAGTATTCCTGTAAGTTTAATTCACAGGAGTTTTCTAGGTGGCTTTTCCATAAGCTGATTCTTTAAGATTTGAAGGTTTGTTGGAAACAAACTAGGGAAGTGTATGGTATCTGCACATTTCAGTGCTTTTTTGGGAACACAGAAGTGGGTTTATTACACATTTCTTGTGCTTTCCTGTTTTGTGGGTGACTTTCTGACCAGAAAAGATAACAAAGGCAGAACAGATAGAAGATGCAGCATGACAAGGGACTCTGCCAGTTCCGAGTCAGGCAGGGGAAGTTGGCTGAACTGCTTTTCTTTCTCTCTCTCCTTTTTTTTTTTTTTTTTTAGCAGGGTTAAGGTGAACTTCTAAGCAATTGTGGAGTGAGGCCCCACCTTTCCCAGCCCGATCTGCAGGCTCGGGTTACTCTCTCCTGTCTGGTTCACAGGAGCTCACAGTGAGCCTCACGCCTGCCTGCTGCCCCTGTCTTCAGCCCCGAACCTGCCAGAGCCTGGCACAATAACACCATTTGTAGAGTCCAGACTTTATTTCAGGAAGATTTGCTGGCAAACACCAGGTCAAGGATGGAATAGCTCTCGAGAAGAGATTCAGCAACCAAACTGCTGCAAACAGTAGCTGAGCAATATCGTCCTATCCTCTCTGKTTTTTTTCAAAATTGGGAAAATCCTTGTCCTCCCTGGAGAAGCCGTCAGGGGCAGGACTCTGGTAGTGATGGCTCTGACTTCACCTGCTTTTGCAAATGTGTCACGGAGTGTTATAAAAAGCGAGGAGCTGCCAAGTCTCTTTTCTTGGAACTGAGTGGAAATTTCAGCAAGCAGCTGCTCTTTCATTAGTTTATACTTTTCCTCTGCAGGTTTCTTGGAGACGGCTTGCAATCACAGAAACTTTGTAGCACGAAGGACCTGTTGCTCGGTTTGGATAATCCTGGCTCGTTGGAAATAGCTGTTCGATCCAGATATGATTCTGATCTTCCTAAGGGATCTTGGTGAAGCCTGGGAGGAGCCTCGGGAACGTAATTAAGCAGGTGTGTAAATCTTTCTGGATTGGCAATTGAATCCTATCCAAAATCAGGAACAGAACCTCAAAAATCAGATTAGCTCTCCTATAAACTACCTGAATAGGGTTCTTTTTCAAATGTCTGATGCCGTCAAAAGATTAATACTTTCTAGCTTTTCTCTGGAGTCACATAAGGCAAAAACTTATTTGAAAGAGGAATCAGTGAAAACAGCCTGGAACAGCCTGTTTTCAGGAGGGGAAAATCGTGGAAATCGTGGAACAGCCTGGTTTTAGGAGGGGAAGTGGCTCATTCTAGCAATCCCGACTGCGCKAACAGTGTAGCGTGAGGAGTTCGGCTACCTGCAGGCGTGCCAATAGGGACTATTCCCCTGCGCTRAGTGAAAGCCACGTGTAAATTATCAGAGTGGGGAGGAATGCGGTGCCAGATGGAAACAACATAAACCGCTGGGAGATTTCATCCGGGATTTCAAGTGAGGACGGGAGACTTTAGTTCGCATAGCCCAGTCGTCCCAAAGGTGGTTTAGCTACACCTACTTCTTCGGGGAAGGATGTTGCTTTGGAGTCGTGGTAGGTTTGTGTGTAGCTTTTTTTTTTTTTTTTTTTTTTTTTTTTTTTTCTTTTTCTTTTTTTTTTTCTTTTTCTTTTCTTTTTCTTTTTCTTTTTCTTTTTCTTTTTCTTTTTCTTTTTCTTTTTCTAAACGCTTACGATGACTGAACTCCCACGTTTCAGCCTGGCTCCGGGGCGCTGCTCTCAGCACCTTTGCATGGCGTGAGCGTGCAGGGAGCGGGAGGAGGGAGGCAACCCTGCAGAGCCCGCAGGGTGCCGGGCGGCCGCTCCGCCGGCGCGGGGGCTCCGCGCTGCCCTCCGCGGGTCCGCCCCGGCCGCGGGCTGGGGCTGGGGCTGGGGCCGGGGCTGGGGCTGGGGCCGGGGCGGGGCGGGCGCCCGGCAGAGGGAGCTCGGCTCCGCTCCGCTTTGCTCCGTTCGCCGCGGCTGCTCCGGTGACCGGCGCCCGCCCCGCTCCCGCACTTTGTTGGCGGCGCGGAGCGGAGCCCCCCTCGGCCGCCCCTGCCCGGAGCCCCGCGGCCACCGCCGGTCCCGGGCCGGGAGGAGGACTCGGGAGAAGGTAAGGGGCTGGCGGGGTGGGATGGGGTTTCTCCCGGGCGTCGAGCCCCGGGTTGTTCCGCGACCCCAAAAGCCGCCCGGGCAGCAGCAACACGGCGGGGTGSGGGGCGGTCCCCTGGGCCTGTCCCCGGTCCCGTGGGCGCTGCCGGCGCCCTGAGCTCGGACAGGGCGGCTGAGAACTCCATGCCGGGTCCCCCGAGCTGAGCGCGGCTCCGGGGACGGCACCCACCGCTGCCGTGCCCCTGCCTGGGTGGGTACCCACGCACCGCTCCGTGTGTGTGCGTTTATGTGTGTGTGTGTGCGTTTATGTGTGTGTGTGTGTGTGTGTGGGCGTGCGGTGCTTTCCTCCGCCGCTGCGGTGCCGCCACACCTGCTCGCACCTTGCCCGCCGGGCTCCCACCGGTGGCTGCGGGGGCGGCCCGGGCGGGCTGGACATCCCCGCCGCTGCCCTCCTTCTCCCGCCTCACCTTCCACCAGGTGACCTGTCTTTCAGCCCTTATTGTGGTATTTTTTCCCCGGTGGTTCAGCTGGCTTTTCCATCTGTATTGCTGGTGGCGGGCAAAGGGCAGCTTTCGGGTGGGATAATCCTGTTGCACGCCCGCGTTTGTTTGGTGCTCTCCCCTGCTGTCTTTCATCTCTCTCGGTGTTCACCCCTTTCATTCTCTCTGGTAACTTTCCCTGGCGTTTTTGCTYCTCCTGCCCCTCTCATCGCCATGACACGCAGTCCCTTGTGCGTTGCCAGTGTGCAAGTGACCTGGGCACRCCTTGGAAAACAGGCTCGTGGCATTTTGAAGAATAATCGAAGGTACTCCTGCCCCCTGTAACCTCAGTGGGGCTGCATTGTATCCACAAAAAGCGAGATGTTGCAGCTTCCACCAAACCATAGTTTCAAGCCAGTGAGTAGCAGTCAGCAGAAGGAAGGGTGGAACAGGTTCTGCTTAAGGATGTTGTTTGAGAACCAATCCTCCCACTCAGAAATTGTGCTTTGCCTTGGTGAACCTTTACCCTCCAGAGTGGGGTGACCTTTGGTGGAGTCTGCTTTGTTTACTTGAGGTGAAGTACTGAAGGTAAAAGTATTGCTCCTCTGCATTGTGCCTGCTGAAATATTAACCAAATGATGGATCTCGCATGCCTTTGGAGCATAGATCATATTTTAATTACGCCTCTCCATTATAAAAAATGCAGTCCTCCTCCTTTCCTATTGACCATCTTTCTTCTTGTTTGTGATTGTGCAATGTCTATATGTCAGCTACAAAAGTTGCTTACATGGGAGAACATAAAAATGACCATTTTTGTTGTTAGCAACTGGAAATACTTAATCAGCATTGTGTGACCAGTCTCCTTTCCCTGGAATACCCATGAAAATGCTGAGAGGAGAAGAAACCTCTCCTAGGCCAGGCTTGCAGTGAGTTGGTGGTTTCCTCTCAGCGAGTGAGCAGTGAGGCTGCAAAGAGTTTACSGAGTTTCCAAGGCGTAAGGGAGACGCCCCACATCTCCTCTTGATTCACAGTTCACAGGGAGTGTGGCATTATCAGCGTCCAGCTATCGGCAGGTAACGAGATACTGTGCTCAAGGCTCCCCTCAGCCGGCTGTGGCTGCTCCTTGCTTTCACCGGGGAGCCCATGCAAATGGGAGTGGCTTTGGATTTGAATTGTCCAGCTGGTTTGTGCTGTCACACACTCAGAGTGGCTGCAGTGTTGAGTTATGCCTTCTCATAGCTCAGAATGGMTGTTTCTGAGTGGTTCTGTAATTTTGAAAGCGGACAAAACACCCCATTAGATTTATTTGGAGGGAGGTAACACCCCACAATCAACAACACCCAGTAATGATTAGGTGCTAGTTACATAGAGCAGTAATAGAGAAGGCAAGATTAATTTAAAATTACTTTCTTCTGCTGTGAAATGCACAAATGGAAAAAAAAATACTGAAGTTTTCCACTTGGTGACAACTAAATTATTGAAATATGGTTGATTTCTTTTTTTYCTGTCTGTAGTCCATCTGTAAATGGCGAATCAGTCACATTAACCACTGCTTTTTTCCCTGTGGGTGAAAGCTTATTAAAATCTAACATCTGAAGTCAAATAATTGAAGCCCCAAGGGTCGAAATGKATTAAATATATAAGAACTCTTCAGTTACTGTGGGGAGATAAGAGAACGCTTGAAGTCCACATAAGGAAGGCTACATTAATAAAGCATTTGCTAACTTTGGCTTCAGTGTCTACCACTTGTTGCTCTTGTCCTGGTTACAATTCCTGCATCTCTTCTCATACAGTGAATGACTGGTCAATGGCACAAGATCTTCTCAAAAACAAAGTTTTTGGCTGAGCCAGACAGAAAAAACAGGCCCTTTGGTCTGTGACCCCTCCAGATTCCTCTCTGCTGTGGGGCTGGTGTCCAGAAAATAAAGATGTTTAACACCTTGGAGCTGTGCTGCTTGAGGCTCATTTCTTGTTTTCAGTGCTAGTTTTCTTCTTTTTGTGCTATTAAATGCACAATAATAAATACTGCCAGAAACTAGAATTCATACTTTTGTGGAGGGCTGTAACTGGTGCCATTTTATCTTAACTCCGGAGCTGGACTCTGATTTGTCCACCAATTTGTTCATCCAAACCAATGACATTCTGTTTTGTACAGCTTTTAATTTGTTTGTGATACCTAGGAATTTCAGTTTTTTCACCCTGATTCCAAGTTATCTGAATTTTGTTTTGCCATGAACTTCAGTTGTTAGTGCAGTCCTGAGTGACCACAGCGTTTCTCCCTATTGTGCCCTTAGGGATAAAGTCGGGGAAAGTTTCRTCTAAGTCAGTGAGACTGTTTGGGGTGTGTGTAGGAAACATTTGCATAACTGTTTATAAAACAATGCTCTGCAGTCACTGAAACGGAATGTTAAGATAAGGTGTCTTTTATAGCTATTGATACTCGTAGATCCTGTCAAATTCTGCTTTTTCCCTGGCCAGGTTAGTCACACCCTTCTTTGAAAGACCTTGATGATGTGAGAAGGAGCAACCTTCACATCTGTTTTCTGAGGAGGGACTCCTTTTTTTTTCCCCCTCTAATTTTGTGTCATTGAAACCAGAGGATAAAAAATGAATCCCAAACAGAAATGTTGTTAGCATTCGCCTTTTAAGATCTGTTTCAATTTGAGCTGTGGCCATGAGCCTGCAATCACTAACACATGTCTTTGATTGTAACCTCAATTTTAGCAACATTTTTAAATATTAGCCAACTCAGGGCCTTGAATTGCTACTAGTTGAGCGCTTCCAGTCCTTTCTTGCCTTCCCTCTCTATGCCACTGCCTCGGTAATTAAAGTTAGGCATGCTGTGAATCTCCACAGGGTTAAGATCTGACATGGAAATAGCAAATTACAAATTACTTTCTTTGCATTTATTACCTTTGTCTTTTTGTGAATAGACTTCAGCAACCTTATGCATCCTGAATAGACGAAGTTAGCAGATGTCTCTAGTCTCAAAGATGCAGAGTTAGTATTTTTCATGAAGTTTTCCATTTTGGTGGGATTTTTTTGTTGTGTAGTTTCCTGATGCATGACAGGCGTCTTCATTACTGTGGTGGTGTGGTGCAGGGGATTCTACTTTGCCTTTTTCTTAAAGCCTCACTCATGTCATTTCGACCAACCATGGAAACTGCTGGGTTTTCTCTATAGAACTAGAGAGAAAAAAAGAAAAGCAAAAAACCCAGTATAAATGTAAAAATTATGAACCCCTTCTCCTGTAATACTGTGAGAACTTTGAGTATTTCAACAAAATATTTAGAAAAAAGTAATAATTTAAAAATGTATCTGCTGAGTAGGTAGGTGTTATGAATGTCCAGTAACTTAAAAAACGTTTCTTACAGATAATTTGGTTGTTTGGGGTTTTTTGGTCTTTTTGTTGTTTTGTTTCATTATTGGTTTTGTTTTCTTTTCAAGAATGCATCGGTTTTACATGAGATAGAGTATTTGTCTTTTCATAATCCAAAATGTTACAGTTTATGGATTTCCTGGATTTTACAATTACCCCTCCAGGTAAGGGAACACCTGATTTCTTTCAAACCTTTCAGGAGTGCCGGGGAGCTGTGTTCAGCTGACTTAATTGTGAAGCTCCCAGAGCTGGTTCTTGGTGCTGAGTTTGCTGTAGCTGCTGGRTGCTTCAAACTAAGATTAAATCTACTACAAGAGTTTCTCTTATTGTCTGTAGCTCAGGAATGTTTGTAACCAGAAGAAGATAAAGAAGTGACTCCAGGGGATTTGTATTTATTACTTTGATTTCAGCTCCTGCATRTAAAAGCATTCTTAAAGATTTGACCAAGTAGAAAGTCAGGCACTAGGCTTGCTGCTTGCTGCTTCTCTCATCCCTCCCCCTCACCTGGCAGAAATTATCCCAAGAGAAGCTGGAAGTGAGATGTTAGCAGAACCTGTCTGTTGTTCCTTAGATAGGCCCACACCCATTAGGAAATAGATTTTTAACACCCCTCTCCTCTCCTCAAACCGTTGCATACGTTGTTCTAAAACACATGAGAAATACATGAGATCACAGAAGTTCAATTGCTCCTCARTCCTTGCCGATACCTGGTGAGGTACAAAATAATCCCAATTTTATCAATGTTTTGACTTTAGGTAGACTTTGATGTTGCTGTGATTTGTTCAGTTAAAGGTCCTAGTGAATTGTCTTTCACCTGAAATGTGAGCTTTGGTTAATGAGTACGTTATTTCMTTCTGGGGTGGTTGAGAGGGCTTTATTCATCCCTCTGAATGCTCCTTTCATGAAAACTGAAGACTTTGCTCTTCCTTCTAATGTACTCTTCCTTCTTCCTGTGCCATTGATCTTTTTATCTGTTTTCACACTATGTCTGAGGTGTATTTCCTGAGACAAAGATCTCTTTRTTTCCAGTGTAAAATATAATTTGAAGTAATTAGCTGGAGAAAGCTCTTTTTTTTTCCTACTCCATAAGGGTTTAGAAAGTCACTTGGTGTTTCTGGGTGTTAGGTGTCTGGTTAGTGCAGGGATTCATTAGRAGTTCAGTGCCTGTGAGAATCTCAGTGTACATCATAAAAATATTTTTGAATGTTCTATGACTCAGAATATGTGAATATGAGACCTTTGTACAAWGAGTGAGACATTCATCTTGCACATTGTCTCATGCACTCAGATTCATGGGGAACTCAATGATCTAGCAAGTATAATGCAAGGAAATCGAGTTACATCATGAGGAGTTTGTGATGCCATGTGGTCATAAAATTTATYTTGATGATCTTCTATGCCATTTTAAAAATGGCGTGGAAAAGTCAGCCACTTATGCTTCTGCCACTGAAGTAATTTTCAGCTTTGCACAAYGTGCCTTGAGAAGCCAGTGAATGCATTGTACTGCCTTCAGCTGGAGATAAAAATATACATCTGTGTTTTACATTCAGAATTGGTGGCAGAGTGTGTTCTAAATACATTTGTGTTTTCTTCTTTCCCTTCAATGTCATCTCAGACTCATTTTTCCCAAAGTGGAATTACTTATTCTCTGCTCCACTTCCAGCATTATTTATTGYTTTGCAATTCTTCCTGTGCTCTCACAACCCTTACTGTAATGTTTCATCTTTCTGTTTTCTTCTCTTCCTGTGTTCAAGGATGAAGTCTTGTCCAGGGCAGAGGRCTGGGAGGTAGGAGAACAAGATCTGTTTCTGTTTTAGCTGCAAGATTCATTCAAGCTAATAAATCTGGGCTAACTGGTAACTAGCCTCTTGGTGCTATCTCACATGGAGAGGGCAGGACAGCACAAGGAATCTGGACTTTGTACCTTMGTGCCTCTTAGGTAACTCACCCTGTGTGACAAATGTCCTGCTCTGCCAAGAAACAGACACAGCTTCTCCAGTGCAGTCRCAGTGTCCCTTCTCATGGCTGCTTCTGTGCTCAGGTACTGCTGCTTTGTGAGCCTTGCCCTCAGCCTTGGTCTCACTTGTCCCTCCTCAGCCTGGCCCCTGGCTGAGCTCTTCATGTTTTCCTTCTCCACTTGCCTGAGCTGTGTTTCTCTACCATCTTCCATATTCTGATCCATCTTACTCTTGAATATTGATGTAACTTTAGTTTCCTGTTGCYTATTTTTTTCTTCTATTTAACCCCTAAGTTTTCCCTACCCTTTTTCTTTTACATCACTCTTTAATTACACACAGTGCTCCATGTTCAGCTTCATGACACTTCTTACAGTAAAGCTTTTTCATACTCAAAACCCAATTATTTCTCTCCTTTTGTGTCATTAGTYTATTCCAATGTCTTCTTTAAAGCATTTCAGATTCACTGATCTCAGTGGGAAATGTATGTGAAATTATAGGGGTAGTAAACATTTGTGGGTTAAGTCTTGTCTTCCCTATAATACTGTGTACTTTGTCAAGGCAATAATTTTAAGCTCTCCTCATGCAGCTCTAGAGCTCAAGACCTGACTGGGAGGTGTTGGAGTGTGCGTAGGCATTTGTTTTCCCTAAGTGAGTGAGGTGTCTAATACACATCAGAAAAGTCTGTTCAATAAATGCCTTACTAAATACAAATGTAAGATATTCTCAGAAACGCCTTCATACATGGTGGAATTTATTCTTTTCTACTTAGAACTTACTGTTTTCCTCACTTTTTGTATCAAAACTCAATGTTGCAATGCAAGAAAAAGAAGCGTTCATATGTTCCTTAAACAATGACAAAGCAGAATCCTGCCCTGGGGGAGAAGGAAGTTGCTGTTGAGGCCCAATTTTGGTGGTGACCAGGTGGAATCACAGCTTAGCAAAGGTTTGCCTTCTCCAGAGGGACTCAGGTCTCCCGGCTGAGGGTTTGGGAGATGGAATGGTCCTCCTGGCCTGCGCAGTCCGGGGTTTTGTGCTCCACAGTGGCGAGTGGCTTAGGGCAGCTGGCAGCAGGGAGCTGCATCTTCCCAGGGACAGCACTGAGTTTTTGGAGGAGGTGGATGCTTAGAGCATGAGAGTTTACATCCCATTGGGTTCTTTGAGTATTTTAGGCTGTCCTTTTATAACTCTGAAAGTTACTGTCCAGATATCTCCATTCCTTTTGTTAAAAATAATCTAAAAAACTCAATTTTGGTAACAGCTGTTTTGCTTCTGTCTCAGTGTTCCTATTTATAAACAAAAAGTATCTGTCTCTCAGGAGTTTTGTGAGGTTTAATTAACAAATATTTATACAGTCTTTTGAAGATATACAGCAGCATATAAATGGTAAGTAGTAKTATTATTACCACCAGCTGCTTTGTTGTAATTGAAGTAATAAAAATTTCAGTGCCAGTGGTTGTATTGCTGCTGCCTAAATACAGTTTTCATGAACTCTGGAGACATTGAGGGTGGTGGCAAAGTGATGGTGCAGACCATACTGAAATACAATGTGTGGGGCAGCTATGAAATCTTTGTGAAGGGCTTTTTGAAAAAAAAAAAAAAAAAAAAAAAAAAAAAGTAGTAAGTCCATAAGCAGAAAAGAATAAACCCTCTTCTGCAGTATGGCAGTGTTTAGAGGTCCCAGCACTAACAGGGGGTTGTCTGTGCTGTGCAGTGTCTCCCTGATTAGCAATGAGCTGGCAGTATTTGCATTCATGACACTGGCATGTGAAAGAAGGGATATTTTAGAGATGATTGATAATCGGTAGTATAGGAAAAGTAACGTGGTATAAATCACAATTAGCTTTTATGATTTTTTAAGGTCTACTTTTGTAAAACATTCATGACTTAAAGCTGAGTTATTTTTATTAATGTTCTTGTGCTTATCTCACATAACCAGCTTGTTAAAAGCGGATATGAACACTTTTTAAGCCTCTGGCTTATAAATTGTGAGAAAGAGAAAAGAAGATTGATTCCAACAGGCTTGAAGGTAGATTCATTTCTCTTCTAGTTAGCAAAATGAGAGAGGGGGAGGAATTAAACTGTAGACTTAGTGAGACAATCAGTTTCAGCCAAATTGAAAATCATTAGATTTAGCTCTAATTGTAAAAGTCAAACTTAAAAGAAAATAAATTCAGGGGAATTCTGTTTTGGTAAATTGATGATAATATCTCTAAGTTATTTCTGCCTGAAGTAATGAGAGTGTGGAAAAAATAAAGTAATAACAAAGGAGCAGCGAGGGGGAACAATTATTTTGCAAACATCTCCTGAGGTTCAGAGGGGGTTACTTGGTCGCACTAAAAGAAGAATATTGTGCTGCTTGAATGTTGGAGAAGAATGATAAAAACTGTGCTTTGAAGAAAACATCTCTGTTCTTTTTACTGTAAACATCTGAGATAAGATGGAGAAGTTTGGAAGAATGCAACATCTTCTGCGAGTTCTGTCAACATTCTTGAATGTTTGTTATGAGATCTCGGTTTGAACGTTGGCAGATACTTCTGGTGTGTTTAGGGGGTTCTAATTTATTAAGTTGGGCTGTCAAACTACCTACAGCAAGTAATCTGTCTCTAATGATATTTTAATATTTAGTAAAATGCTGGGTTTAGTTGTAAGGGATGTTTCTTAACAGCATCTAGATCAGTTCTACTTATAAACACCTCTGTTAGTCAACATGTTAGAGAGATCACACAAATGTGGATCATGACATCATAGTGGCTGTACTGCTAGGACTTTGATGAAAGCAGGGAACTTTTTCAGTCCTTTATGATTATGTGTAAGCAAATTTTCAGACAACTTTGAACATAATTAAACAGC
>NW_026623254.1:761104-763882 GCF_030028575.1 Malurus melanocephalus
TTTTTTTTTCAGTTTTTAATTTTAGGCAAATATCGCTTTAAAAACAACCATAAAATGTACAACCACAAAGCTGTTCTGCATAGAAAKAGAAGCACTTTAAACACACAGAGGCAGGCAATATCACCCTGAGGCACATATGGATACAACCCAAATGCTGAATGGTAGGTTCATGAAAGGTTACTGCTCAAAATATTTTCAGTAGCCAAACAGAAGACAATTCATAGCATTGTATTTGAGCTGTTCTCCCTTTRTTGTGTGAGACTGGTGACACCTCACTGTGTATAAAAGTCTGGGGATTTTTTGACAGCTGTGGGAAAGAGAACTATTTTATGCTCCCTGTATACAGTGGTAGAACAATTAAATAGGAATTCATTTTTCTGTTATCCTAGGCTGTAACATATAGTAGTATAATAACTATCTTTTGAAGTACAAAAAAATCTGCCTYAGGGGCTATCATTTTAAAGCATCATACAAAATGCTGATTTAACAAGGTTTGCTCCTGCACATTTTAAGTGCAAGGAAATGTGTGTGTTGAGACCTTGCTAATCCTTCATTTGCACAGTCTTTGGCTTGTTCCCTAACTGTCAAGGAATTAATGGTGTGCTTCAATGAGATCCTGCTTTACTAGRCTGTAATTATTTTTATAAGAGATTCTGCACTGCATTTGCTGGTGCTTTATGAATWATCATAATAAATAAAATGAATTTGCTGTTGTCAAAACATATGAGCAAAGTAATCTGATTCCTATTGCTCGTGCACTCACTGGCTCATGGAATTAAGTGATATCCAGTGGATTTCCAGGCAAGTTTGGTGAGGTTTGCTGTGTTGTATGGCTGTGCTTGTGACAARTTAAACAGTGGTGTAGCTGACCAGGAGCAATTCCACTGAGGACATGGCAACACATCYCTCCTGTACTTCCTCCTTTGGCCTTGCACTTGAAAAAGAGCAAAAAACACACATATTGGTTCATTCAATGAATTTGGGTCCTCATSTGAACCATGACAGTGTGACCTCTGGCAATCATGGTATGGGAACAGGCTCTGAATTAAATTATCAGGGGAGTGCCTACAGCAGAGATGTCAGGACAGTGCAGGCACACAGAAGCTGATTTTAATTGTACTCTCCCAGTACCAGAAAGGCTCCAACTGCATGAGGCACRGTGGTCTCTGTGCCTCTTGGCTGAGGATTGAGATCCTTGCTGCTGTGGCAGTACCCAAACCCAGGTATGGTTCTGCACTGCAGACACATCCTCCACCTGCATGCTTTTGTGGAAATCTGCACCCAGCTAAAGCAGCCTAAAGATAGCAGATATAATTTTATTTTCAAGTGGAGAAAGCCTCCACCTGAAAATGCGTGGTAGTATTCAGTTTTGAAATATCTACCTCGGATTTTCCCTTTGATTTACTACAAACCTTTCTATGGTCATAGTTCCTCCAGATCTTAGCCAGTGACGGGAGGCTTGTTGTACCAGGCACTCTGTTTCAGGAGAATGTTATTATTTAAACATTGTGTCTATTTTTAAGTCAGATAATCTATAAAACCTGTTTAAAGCCACAAGAGATCATTACATCATCTTGTTTGACCTCCAGAGTGTAKGAAGGAGGAGAGTTTCTGCCATTCTGTTTCTAGTAGAAAAATATTAATCAAGTTTCCTTGCCTTCCCTCTCAGAGGAAKAAAGACACAGTAATTTAAACTACCTGCCCCTGGCAAACATTGGCATTTTTCAGTAAGCACATTAGTGAATTTTTAGTGCTTCTGTGTTTGAATCATGTAAATGCCAGAATGTGGTGCAGCACTGTAGATGCTGTTGTTTATGTGTGTGTCTGTATATATATGTATAGAATTTAATTTATATATTTATATCTACATATATAATATGTAGATGTATATAATTTTTTAATATACATTATATATATTTTGGCACATGGCGTATGCAATCCAGATTTTCTCCTCTACCTTCAACACCTTTTCTCCAGAAGGCTCATAGGCTAAATCCAAGTGATCCTGGAGTCTCTACTGCTATCCTTCATGCCTCACTGTATACCTTGTGTAAACTCACATCACTTTCTGAAGCACTGTATACTTGTCTGTGCAATCATTTTTACTCATGGCAGACTGAGGCACTTGTTTGCACTGCAGTTTCTGAAAGCTTAAGGCCATGCTACCCTGTGTAGAATCCATGGAAGTATTGGGGAGGCTTTTATGTGGGTTCACTTTGACTTTTGAGAGATTTGTGGCCTTCCTGCCTCCATGGAACTGCTGTTGTACAGACTCTGGGACATCCAGATGCATGCTGTGCTAGTTCCAGTAATGCCAGCAATAACATTTTTTTCAATATTGTCACGTCTTCCTTCCTCATGGCTTCTATCAAAGAAGATTTACAGATGTCACTTCAGGCAATTTAATAAATTGTGTCCAAAAACTGGATTTCTGTGGGAACGTGTCACAAGTGATGTAAGTCCTCCTTTGTCTTAAAACCTTCCTCACAGAGCTTCAGTGCAATGACTTCTTTAGGATGTAAGGAAAAAAAGGGGTAATTTTACAGATGGCCTTGCTCTTTATGCTCTCTCTGCATGGGACTCTTGCTTCCAGTAATGAGGAAATGTTCTGAGGCAGTGTTCTTGCCATGGTGACATAAACTAACAGAGACTTCCAGTTATTACCCTGTAACAGACATGTGCCTTCAGGGACCAACTGACCTTAAAAATGATGCGTATCTGGAGCTTGGGGTCATTCCCGTTGTACAGAATTTTTTTTTTTTTTTTTTTTTTTTTTTT
>NW_026623254.1:763950-817756 GCF_030028575.1 Malurus melanocephalus
CCGTAAGTGATTAGTATTCTTGATCTAAGTGTGCACTCTCCACTCTGGACACTCTTTTCCCTTAGAGCTCCTAGAAATGCACTGAGCTGTTGCTCTGACAGAAAAAAAAAGGCAGGAAAACTAATCAAGAATTGCCTAAAACTTATCTTTATGAGTTTGAAGGTATTTTTCAGTCCACGGATGAAGCTTGGTAGTGATGTTCGTGAGTTGCTCTGCTGTGAGTGAGGGTTTCTTCAGGATCAGAACCTTGATCTCTAAGTACTTGTTTGTTCCACTGATATTAATAGAACAAATTATCTGTCTGTCTGTTTAACTTAAATGATTTTAAGGTTGAGGCTCAAAAATCTCAAATTAAAAAAAAAAAAAGACAACCCACAACAAAAAAAACCAAAACGAACCCCAAGATAATTTGTATGCTTATTTCGTTAATAGAAACTTGGATCATTTGGAAACAATTTAAAAGAATTTGTCACCATTCTTTTTTTTTTTTTCTGTCCTCATCTTACTGTGAGACATCTTTTATTTGAAGTGTGTACTATTTTAAACAAGCATTACGTTTTCATAAAAACTCTGCTGGGCAATGTCTAACTCCAGACATAAAAGAAAGAAGCCAAGAAAAACCCTCTTTATTTGAGATGAGAGGACTATTTTTAAGAGAAGGAGAGAGGATCTAAACCAAGCTAATCRTCTCTTTTGTCTCTCTTTGTGTTCCTTAATGTTCTTGTGCAGTCTTCAGGAATTACACTATCTCATTGCTATGTCACTGGGGGATGTACTACAAAGAAATCTTAAAATGCTACTGTCTTTAGAGTGTACAGGGAAGAGAGGCAGAGGGTACTGCAAACACTGTTTGATGTAGGCTGGTTCTGATTTGACTCTGTTCAGCCTTAGGTTTCAGAGGAGAGGTAGAAATTCAGAATTGATGTGATTACTTAATGATGGATAACATCTTTTGATGCTTCCTGCACCCCAGTGAAGTAAACCTGAGGATGGACATCTTTCTTTTGGGGCTGTTGATTTTATGTACAGCTGAGATCTCTTGGGTGCAAGGTTGGCTATTTGGGATTAAACTGAATTAAATTTGACACCCTCAATTTTACTACTTGCCATTGCCTCAAACAAAGCTAAGCAAGCTTACTGTAAACTCTCTGAGTTCTTCTCCATTGAAATCTGTCACAGTTTGCTGTCACTTGCAAGGCTGTGGAACGAGCTGTCATTGTAGAGATGGGTGTGTTAAGCAGTGCTGAGTGGAGATGAAGAAATGGGGGCTGTAGACYGGGAAATGAGCAGAATGGTGGTGTAGAGAGGCTCATTTCATCTCCCCTAGAAACTTCAGGATCTGACTGCTGAGAGCTGGGACAGCTTCCAGGGTCCCTGGCCGTGAGGCTCTTCAGTTTGTTGTCACTCAGTTCCTCAGCTGGACTTACCCCTGTGTAAGGCTATCAGCTAAATGGGAAATTAAATTAAAACCCCCAATTTCCTTCCTTGTGACCCCTGTGTTTTTCATGGCATCCACTGCATGGAGGGAGTGTATGGATGGAGGGTTTGTTTCCATGTATTTTTACAGTCACCAGATCTTTTGTGCTGGCTGCAGACCCCATTGCCTGCTTCTAAAATACTACTCCAACAACCCCTGATAATTCAATCCCCAGTGACATAATTCAAACCTGGTGAGCCTATGACAGTGGTACCAAAGAGAGGTCTGGAGCGGGGAATATCAGTGCTGCCACTTGGGAAACCAGAGCTTGTAGCTTTTATCCCTCTTTTGCAAAGCCCTGGGATTCTTCTTTTCTCTTAGTTCATTCTGCCTAAGTCTTGTGAAAACAATAAATTGGCTCACCTCCAGTAGAGTGATTTTATCTTGAATTAATAATAAATTGTCTTTTCTCACAAAGATAAGTACTTTTGTTCGAAACTAAAATTGCTTTATCTTCTTGAGGGTTCTAACATGTTAGCTAACACATTAAATCCAGTATGGGTTTTTTTCCTAGTAATCCTTGTGCTATCAGAACCTTTGATTTACCCTGGATTTTAATGAGCCATTTAAAAGCAGAGGTCTATTTTGTCAATTTGACTGTGATGTTCCCTCTCAAATCAGTTACCATTTTGAGAGTGACATCTGAGTCTGCCTATGTTTCTGCATGACTGGAAGCTGTCACTACTCATTTAAACTTATTAGTGCTGGAAATTGATATGCTGGTTCATCTGCCGGGATGAAACATGAGGCACCAGCATTCACATTTAAATGTTGTTCCCATGRGGAAAGACAGAGGTGACTGAAGTGAGGAGGGCTCAAAGAGGCACTGGGAACTTTGCCAACAGGTTGCTAAAAGCAAGTTGTGACATTTTTTGACAATTCAAGAAAATTCTGTGCTTYAAGATCAAAGCTTAATGGGAGGATGCAGTGCTTTAGCTGAACATTATGCCATGGAAGGCATTAAATTTTCCTCTCAAGAAGACCCGAACTTGGGAATCCTCCTTTTGGGGAGGGGGAACGAACACTTGAGAAACAGACTTTTAAGAGACCAGGTGCAAAGCTTGACTGAAAGCCAAGCTCCTGTAATGGCTCTTGAGAGTTAAAGGTATGCAAAATGATTCTTAAAAGTAGACCTGGGGAATGAAGGCCATGGTCCTCCATCCATCTTTGAAGGACATGAAGCCTTCAGGACACTGTMAGCACTGCTGACACATTGTCACTTTTCTCATCTGTAAGGGCTGTGGGCCAAAAGAGCAGAAAGACAAAAGGAGTCCCTGGGTGACTCGGGCTGTAACTGGCCCATACCAGAGCACCACTGATGCTGCTTGTCCTACAGGGCTGTGATCCTGTGTCTTTTAATTTCTTCCTTTTTTTTCACTTCATTATATCTAAGTGTATTCCAGCACAGAGATTATTTTCCCTACCTCTTCTCCCCCTCCCATGCCTAAAAACAAACCCAGAGTTTGCTTGTGGTAATAGTCTTTGATTGACAGTGCCTTTACTATTTCAGACTAGAGGTGTGCTAAAATGTACAACTGGCATTCCAGAAACTGTAAAACTGACCTGACAAAGTGTGATTTTCATCTTTTTTTCTTTTTTTTCTTTTTTTTTCTTTTTTTTTTTAACTCTCCCCTTCTCTCAGCAAGTTGTAGATATGTCTTGGTTCTGATCTGTCATGTAGTTATGTCACTGGTTAACCTTTCTGCAACCCGTAGGGAAAATACTGAAATTGATACACTCTGAAATTCATAAATAGAACTGAAACAGCATAGTTATAAATTAATTCTGATTAAGCTTTTTGCTTTTTTCTTAAATAGAATTCAGTTTGCAGCAGAAATTCAGCAGTCTGAAGCTGATAGAGAATGTAAAGGTGAATTTCAAGGTGATGGGAATGGTTAGGATGGATTAGATTTTTGACACAATGGATTTGTGACTTCCATACTGCCTCTGAATATCCCATTTATTTCTCAGAAACAGACTAAGAGTCTTTGCTCTATGCCTAAAGGCCARCCTTTTTAACGTTAGCTTGCATTTCTCTCAACCTCCCATGCAACAGCTTGGAGACTTTCTCTTGACAGATAATAATATTCTGAGGAAAAGGAAGTTTTGCAACCCTTAAACTTCCTGAAGAAAAAAGTGCTGTTAACATTCCTTGAAAAAAAAAATTAAAAACAAAACAAAATATTCAATGAGTCATAATTTACAGGAACATCAATTTTCTGTGATGGTAACAAAGTATAATTTTTTTTCCCATTTATCCCAAAGGAAAGCAGACTTTGCCAGCTTTTTTGTTACACTTCAGTATTGCAATCATATTTAAAGGAATAGCATCCAATTTCATCCATCGCTAAAATGAAGACGTTTTTGAATTATTAACAGTAATTCACATCAGGTTTGAACGTTGAATAAAAGGAAATGAGGAAGCAGTTGAACAAAAGTATGAGGAATTTCTAAAAGACATAACATAAATAATCAAATTGAACATTTGCAGAAATGCTTCTGAAGGAAAGCCATTCCCATTGCAGAAGGAGTCTGCAGCTCAGTTTGTGCAAGAGGATGCTGCTCCAATTAACAACTCTGATTCCGACAGCACAATGCTGAGACTGGCTCAGTCTCAAACTGAAATGTTCTCTTACTAAAGTACTACTGCTAATTAGTGAATGAGAGAGCTCTTCCAAGTAAAGTCACGTTTCCTGCATGAACTAATGACCCAGTTTTAAAGAAGGCTCYTACCCGATCAGCCTTTGAGGTATTGCACAAGGTGTTGCAATTTTACAACGCTCACGCTAAATAACAATTGTGAAGGATGTGCTTTCATACAATGAAGGTGTGCTGAATGTCCTATTTGAAACTGTGGGGACCTGTTCTCCTTCGTAACTTTTTTCCCCTTGTGTCTCATTATGTCCTTTCTTCTGAATGTTGTTCTCAGGGTTTTCTCTTGACCTTCTGGAAAAAAAAAAACAACTTGGTTTATGATCCTAAATGAAATATTTTTACTTACTTTTTTGGTTTTAAGTACCTGAAAAAAAATAGCAATGTATCAATAGTTATTGTTGTCCATGTTGTTCCTACAATTGCAGCAGTGTGGAGAATCAAAAATCTGGTTTGTCCTGGACCTTGAAAGGAAAGTTGCTATGGTAACTAGCTACTGTACATCCCACTGGGGCCTCGAGTAAGGTGTGCACACTTCATTTAACTTCCTAGTAGTTCTCTGCAAATGTTTTAGGCCTTTGAACTCCATTAAAACATCATCTCTGGTGTATTGGGCAACAGAAATCCCTCCTTCTGTTTCTGTCCCTTTCCAGCACCCTGTTTATCTGTGATTTCCTTCTCATTCTGTTGAGTGACAAACTGGAGATGCTGCTCCAGAGCTTCCCATGTGCTGATGGGCACTGATGGAGGGTCTGGTCCGAGCTGTTGGTCACCACCAGGGCTGTGGCTGTGGGAAGGGGACACTTGAGGAGCTGAGTGTGACACGTGGGCACCCAGCTGGGTCAGTGCAGGGCTCTGCACTGCTGGCTTTGGGCTCCTGGAGATCACATTCTCTTCCCCACACTCTAAAGCAGCTGGCATGCTGTGGCCTGCCAAGGTGTTGTTTCCTTCTGAAGCATCACACAGGTGAGAGTTCACCTTCAGAGGGGCTGTCCTGGAGGCTGGACCCTGTCCAGGGCTGTTCAAACATCTCCATTTTTCTGCCCCCTTCCTAAGAATATAACAGGAGTAGAAGGGACTGTTTTGGGTGATGTTTCACCACTCATTCTGTGGCAGGAGAGTGAGCCAACCCTGCTGGTGCCCCCAAGCACTCAASGGAGCTGAGCACAGGCTGAGTGCCTCCCTGAGCTTGCAGCTGGATTGAATTATGTTTGGGTTTCTTTTCAGTCTAGCTTGAGGGGCTCAGCACCATCTGTGAGCTGTTTGCAGACAGCAGTGAGTCTCATGTTCTGGAGTGCATTTGGGACAGACAGAGGGGCTGGGAGGGATGGCAGCCCCTGTTTTTGGTGTGCTTCATGTGCATGTGGGGTTGAGATGTGCCTGGACTGACTGCCAAAAAATCTTTGTAGGGTTGTTCTCACCATGGCCAGATCCTGCTAGCTTGCTGCATTCAACTTTTGTAGGTTTTTTGGTGCTTTTGGTACCTGTTTGTTTTTTCTTCCTACTTACTCAGTTCCAGCTATTGGCTTCCTATTGCCTCCTCATCCTCAGTTGTTGCTTTGTGGTGATTTGACTGATGGCTCTGGTGTCTTTGGGGAACAGAGGGATCTTTCTTTGGGTCCTGCTTCTGATGGGGTTTCCTTGATGTTGTGATAAGTAAAAGGCCATTTTCTTGATGCAGGAGGTAGAAAACTCCCCATCATCCATTTGCTGGAATATTGTGAAGTGGTGATTCTTCCCTTCCCCACATTCCCTCCACAAGAAGCACAAGAGAGAATCTTGTTCTTAATTAATCCTGCCAATTCTTCTTTGCCCTTGGAGAATATTCCTGTATAGATTTTGGGGGTTGTTTTTGGTTTGTTTTGTTGTGGGTTTGGTGGTGGGTGGTTTTGAGCCAGCTTTGGTGARCAAGCTGAATTTGCTGAAGGCTAGAGATACAAGAAATTTAGGGTGGTGACCTAAGGCCTTTTTTTGCAGACCAGCTCTGTTACCAGCTTGCAAGGCATAAGTTGGTTGTTTCCTCTGTAAATATCCTTGAACAGACGGCAGGTGTAAAGTATTTTAAAAACCAAAATCTGTAGTCAGTTTCTGCCTTCCCTGGAGGTGGAGGAGAGATATTATGCATGACCACAGTCCTCTTTTTCTTCTCTTTTATGGTGTTTGATACTTGGGAGTGGGGTGGTATTTTACATAGTTATAATTAGATCGGTTGTTGATGCTTTGCATCCCAGTCCTGACTGGAATGCAAATAACCATCCTGTTTGGTAGAGCAGGTGTGGTTTATACCCCCAGGACACTTAGGATAACAGCAAAAACACAGATATTTGCCTTCCCTGGTGCAAATTCAGTGGGAAACTTTTGCCCAACTCCCTCCTTGTCCTGCTGTCCTGCTTAAGCTGGAACATAATGGAGTGAAATGCGGGACTTGTAACAGCTTTCCAAAAGGAAACATGAGAAGTACAGACACTTTGATATCAATCTTCCCTTTCTTTCTGGGCACCAGCTAACCAGAGAGCTCCTGCATCTGCTGCTGTGTCCCAGTGCTTGCCCTGGGAAGTGCTCAACAGGGGCAAAAAGTTCTCCCTTAGGTTGTGACAGAACTATCAGCAAGGAAACTTGTAACTTTCAGCAAGGAAATTCACTGTGAAAATAGCACTGGAAGCTGTCAAATCGCAAGGGATTTGTAGAATTCTGAAAAAAAAATATGCTAGGATGAAGGTAGGGTTTTAGGAACTCTCTAAGCATTGATATATGGGGAAATAATTATTTTCTTGCCTGGCTAGAGGACTGCCAGCTTTCATACTGTCAAGAAAAATGTCCATGTAACCTGAATAACACATAGTCATGTCTCACTAGAACTTAAAGATATGATTTGCAGGACTGACAGGCTTTTTGTTTTATCAGCACTGAGTGGTTTCAGTGCAAAGAAAAATGCACTTCAAGTACCTAGGAAAGAATTAGGCTGAAAAACATGTCATATTTTTAATTCTGTGAATTGTTATGTCTCCGAGTAAGCCTTGTATGCAAAACATTTTTACTTCTCTCAGGAACATTAAACATAATATTCTCATTTCCCTGTTACTGCAGCATCTTTGCAGTTTGGTAATAGGCATTTCATTTTCTAATCCATCCATGCAGAGTTTGTTTGGTTTTGTCCTCTGCATGCAATCTTCATTTGTGGCAGCTTCATGAAAATCTGTTGAGTTCTAGAGGCAAAGCTTTGCCACAGTATTGCAACTCACTGCAGGAGGTGGTGTTTAAATTCCCAGTTTCATGTAGACACCACTGACAGTGGTGAAAACTTTTTTTTTTCTTGGTCCCTTCTGCAGCCATCTCAGGATTGCTGGTCTCAGTGTAAATAATGAGTGGCTTAAAAAAAAAGGAACCAAGTGACTTTAACTGTCCTTTCTATAAATACAGCATCTTCCTGCCTAATTTTCCCGAGAGAATTTGTTCTAATGCTGTTTGTTGCAGAGACTGAGGAGTGCATTAATCTCCCTGCTTTCACAAGGGTGGGTCGGGGGATCTTGCGAACTCACTGGCCCGGCATCACTACCAAGCAAATATTTATTGAGTTCATTCAGGGATGCTGTGGATGGTAACACTTAGAGCTACCACAGACAAGAATTTAGGTGCCTTCACATTGTGAGTGAAATGTGTCCCCTCTCAGGGCTRTCTCCAGCAGAGGAGGACAGGCACAAACAGAAAGCTTTACCTTTGYTCTGCTGCTGGACTCGAAGTAGTCCTGCCTCAACATGAATTTCCTACAAGGAAAGCTTTAGAACTTGGAGATCCTGGCCTGAGTGTCATTCTTGTGAAGTAAGTTAATAAGTTGGCACGTAGCCTTGCCATGTCATGGTTCGTTGAGGTCCTGAGGCAATATTTAGTGTAACAGAATAAGCAGTGCTCCAGTTAACACAATCATCTCTTATGCAGGGAGATGCATTTATGCCTTTCAAGACAAAGAACCTTTTCACTATATGTCCAGCTATTATTCTGTTAATTCTTTGTGGAGAATTACCAGTTCTTTGTTTTCTTTTGGGTGGGGAAAGAGTTTTGCATGTTCTCACTGAAAAGCCYAGTGTCTGAAGCCACAACACTTACATGAGGATTAACTTTTTAAAAGACTTGCGGGTCCCTGTGGAGTTGCTTGAGCCCATTAATAAAAGTTTGAATTTTCAACCTAATGTATTAATTATGTTTGTCCAATTCCTAGAGGAACAGTAAATCAAATTAATCTTAATTAAATTTAAGTCTGTGATAGGAGGGGGGAAACAAAAAAAAATTGTAATATTGTAGAGTTTAAAGCTTGAAAGGGTCATTAGACAAGCCCACTGTTACTTTTTCTGGTTAAAATGTAAATACATTTTATATTTAGATTTCTGTAAATACATTTTAACTTGCTCATTTTTAGACTRGAGTTAGACTTTCAGTAATATGGTGACTGCTGTGCTTTTGTCTTCATGGGAAGATTGTTTTTCAGACCAGTAGGTTGAAAGCTCCTTTGATAAAGCCCCTCTTGTCATGCTAAGCCTGTAAATTATTTTGATGAAATTTGCATCTTTAATAGTAATATTAATGCTAGAAACAAAATTTCAACAGTGGTTGTTTCCATATACTCCAAAGAGGAAAAGCTCAGTGATAAAGATGGAAGCCACTTCTGTGTGTCGTTTTCATCTCAAGTTAACTTAAATCTTCCATTCAAATCCTGCTCTAGGAATCCTTAGATGTGTGAGACCATGCAGAATTACTTAATCTCYCAAGGATGTCTGTATTTTAATAAAACAGATGTCAGTTTTGCATCTTGAGGTCTATTTCTTGTTTCTGAGGAATTTTTTTTAATTTAAATCCAGCAGAAAGGTTCTTTATTTTAAAATACTTGTCTTCAATGGGCTGATATTGCCCTCTTGTAAAGCAACAAAACAGCTGTCTGCAACTTATTCTGAAGAGTATCTTTAGTGCTCTTTCTTATCTCTTTTTGTCTCATAAGAAAATTGGTGTACAAATAGACATCAATAGACATCATCAGCTTTTTTTTTTTTTTAATTATATTAGGTTTCAGTGTTCTAGGGCTGTGAAAGACAGTATTAACTTTGGTCTTCTAGAAACATTCTCGTTAAGAGCTGTCATTTACTTCTCCCTCTGGTCCATTTCTTTGTCCAGCTTGTTTTAAAACAATTCCTAGAAGYTTGTAGGAAGTCTTGCACAGGATGTTCTTGGTGTAATCCACTGACATAATTGATATATTTTATAAGTTTGTATCCTAGGTGGGCAACCTGAAGTAGCTGGTTTATGTTTGGAGGTGGTTTTGGCATTTCAAGGCACTGACAGCKGTGTTTTGARTCTCCTGGGAAGTGAAAGTATTTCMTSTGGAGTGATTTTGATGCATCAAAAGTYTTCTCCCTCTTCTTTTCCCTATGTGTCTGTCATGTACACCCTTCCTTTATTTTRGCAGTCTTTATTTCATCCTAGTGAACAGAGAGGAAACTGTGGATTTATTATTAAACCCTAATAAGGGTGCACAAATGGTTTTGAAGTTCAGACAAATGACACTGCTTGGGCAATGTAAATAATGCAGTGRGTTACCTGACAGCCTGGAGGGACTTCTAGAGTTTCTCACCTCATCACATCTCCTGCTAACAATTGGAAAATGTCAGCTTCCAGTTAGGCTTTCTTCATTTGGCTTAAAAAGTTTGTCCCCAGTTTCTTATGCTGTGGTTTAACTGGCTGTCAAATAAATTGCAATGATAGAAACGTTAAAGCTTTTAGGTAAAATCACAACATGCACTGACATTCTGTRTGTTTAGTAAGAGTTTAAAACTGGGCACCTGCTGCCTTGGTCGCAGCTTAACCAAGCAGCTGAGCTGTGTTCTAGTTTCTAGTAGCAGAAAAATTTGGTTTCCTGATTGCCAAGCAGGCAGCTTCAGTTTAGGATACGTTTGTTGTCCTCTGCAGATCCTGAGGCTGCAGAATTGCCCTGCTCTGTGGAGATTACTGCCAGATTTCTGCTCTGTGAAAGGGTGGACATGGTGAGAAAAAGAAGAGAAGTGTGTTTAAGAGCTCCATGGGTTTGCATTAAATCAGCTTTGAACAGAGCAAAAACCTTCTCCATTTTTTTCTAAGCCTGGTAACWCACATCTGTAAGGTGTATTTTGCTTTTCCATTATAGCCTCATGTCTTAAGTGATTTGTGATCAAATCTTTGTGATTTGGCTCAAGTTTATTCCTCCATGCAAAGATATGGAAAAACCTCTTTGATTATACCATGAACAGTTTTATTCACGTTTTTCTTAAATTTGTTTACTAATTTTAGGTTTTATCTTTTCATTCAATACCACGAATTGATATTTTATGGCCACAATTGCAAGTCTGAAAGTAGCTTTGAATGCATAAAATAAGAACGTAATGAATGTTGTTTTATTTGGTTAGAGTAGATTTTTGATTTTGTTTATTTTCCCCAGGAAAATTCTGGTGGTATGATTAAAATGATGAAACATTGGATTAGGAATTGTTTGTTTGGAGGGATTTTGTTTGAGCATGTTCAGTATTGGTAATGACTCTATACAGTGAACAAAACCAAAGACAACTGAATTACTTCAGCTGATAGTAGCAAGAAAATATTTTAGGCATTTTTGGGAAACTAAATGGCTTTTGCTTTTATTTCTGCTTCTGGATGGGATGCACAGAAGTCCCTTTTGGTCATGTAGATTTTTAATGTCCTCACCTTGTTGTCTAGCAGTGTTGATTTGAGTTACTCTGTTTTGATCATAATTGCCAGGCAAAAATAGTGGGTTCTTCTTTTTCCAGTTTGCAGGGAGGTTGAACATTTTGTATTTGTTTTTCCGTATGATTGGTTAGCCCAGGATTAGGCTTCTTTGTTTGTGGTGTAAATCCTGCTCTTGGCCTACAATGAATATTAATTAACCTCTGTACTTACATGTGCCATTTTGCAGAATCAGCTCCTTATTAGTAAGTGGAATGAAAGCGCAGATGAGATGATACAAGGAAGTCAAAGAGAATCTGGGATCAGATCAAGGGCAAACACCCTTGTTCCAAAATGATAAAACAGAGGAAGAGAGATAATCAGAAAAGTTGGAAGGTATTTAGGCATGAGGATTTCCTTTTTTGTACACCCATAACTTTTRGAAGGGCATTACTGCAAGACATCACTACAAGCATTACTTTTTAATAGACTTCAATAAAAGAAACATTAGCAAGAAAACCTTTACAGAGATAAGTGGTGGTTTTTGCTGTTGTCCTGTTTTTTTGGGTTTTTTTTAAGAAGTGGAACCTTTTAGAAAGCCAATTCCCTGCTCAGACTTGGGAGTAGCTGGGTAGAAATTGATTAAAAGAATGCTATTTTGTCCTTGGTAGGGCTCCTGGTGAGTACTTGGCCATCATTGGTATCTTTCATTACCTGCAGGAAACTGAGCAAGGGACTTTGTCTTGCAGCAAAGGAACCATCATGTTGGTTATTCTCATGTAGGATCTGAGGTGAAAATCTAGTCCAAGGTGTCCWGAAATCCTTGCCTTTCAGACTGTCATGAGCTCTGTCCTGGCCACAGTCCTGCTCCAGACTGGATTGCCCACGGTGGTGTGGATTAGTGCAGTGGGAAGAAATAACATTAAAAGTGGTCGTAAAGTCGTAGTGAAAAGTACTATAAAAATGTGTTTTATTGTTGGAATCTGTTTTGGTTTTGGAGAGGGTTGGGTTGGGTTTGGTTGGGTTTGTTTGTTTGTGTCTTTTAAATAGGAATTAGTAGTTATGCTCTGTTGGGAGCATTGCAGATTCTTTTGAAGGAACAGAGGGCCCTAARAAAGCTGCAACCTTGTCCTTGTTGCAGACCAGGCAGCAGGCTGTTAGGTTCTTGATCCTTCTTTTCAAAATAACATGTCACTCTTTTTGGTAGACCTGATAGTTGGTCTGAAAACAGATTTGCTCTGGGTTTTTTTCTTCCTTTTTTTCCCCCCTGCATGCATTATTAGACTAATAAAGGCTATTGCAAACTTTCCTCTTTATAGTTGCATTGATTTTTTTTGGTAGATTTAACTTGGCATGTGATTTAATGTATTTCATTGTATTATAATAAACATTAATTCATGGAGTAGAGGYCATACAGAAAATAATGAGGGGTTCAGCGACTGTGGTCAGTACCAATGATGGARTTGAAGAAAAAAGGTCAAAGTTGCTGAGCTTTGTAACAAGTTGCTTTGAATTAGAGCAGAAGCCTTCTGACCTTGATGGGCAATATCAGAAGGGACTGGAAAACATCACCAAAAGCACAGTGTTTGATCCCAGGGGGCTGGGTGAGCTAGTCAGTGATTCTAATTGGGGTTAAAGGTAAAGGGATAGGTAAGGAATGATACTTGAGAAAATGGGGAGATGAACTGAGAATTCTGGCATCCAGATGTCTTGATACTGTGACTCTTTAGTGATGCCCAGGGACARGATAGCATGTACTGCTGCAGAGTATCTGGTTTTGTAACTGACAATAAACAATAGGATTTAATGTGCATGAATATGGGGAAAAAAAATAAGAGATTGACCGAAGTTTCAGGTGTTTCAGAGGCCGTGTCTAAGGTGTGCTCTGGCTTCTCTTGGGATAAAAATTTAATGAATCCAAGTTTCGATATAGCTTCAAAGTAACTTCTGATTACATCATGATGGGGAAACTCCCCCTGCTCYTCAGCTACAAAGAGAAAATTGTTGGCACTAAAACTAATTTATTACTATAGTCCATGCTGAAAATAACTTTTATTACCACAGKGGCTGTAATGTGGTGGAAGTCTGGAGGTGTATTGATGTGAAAACCCCAGTGCTTTCCTTTGAGGAAGTGATTTCAAAGGGCTGCCTGAATTTGTGCTTTCCTTAATAAACAGAAAAGATTCAAGATCKTCCTGATGATGCAGTTTTCCAGTGTTAGGAAGGGCCAGGTTCCTAATCTGTGCACTAACAAGTACACAGTATYAAATTTATACCCATCTGAACCAAATGTTCAGTCATTCACCTTTTGGCCCTGAGTTTCCTTAACCATGTAGTYACTGACTGCTCCTTCGTGCTGCTTTCCCATCCTTCTCTTAAAGGGATTCCTGTTTTCTGGCTTCCTTCTTCCCCATCTTGAGAAGCCTCACACAACAAATGAACTATAATAAAGCTACACAAGGCAAGAKTCACAAATTTTCTAAACAAGCTTCTTTAATTATTACATTTTCACATGAATACTGGGCATTTGCTGTAGTGTGCTTTGCCTTTCTGAAAAAGTAAGAAAGCCTGACTTTTCAGGCTACAGCAGGATAGTTGCCTGGATTATTTCAGCTCTCATTTTACAAGAGGGCCAGCAAAGGAAAGACTTGATAGAAGGCAGCTGGAAAAGTTAAGTGACTTTGCTACTGAGTACAGCGCACATTTTGCTAATCTCTGTTGCTGAGATATGCAAAGGATGGATTTCACTGGTCTGTCCATGTTCTCTGCTTCCCTCTTTCTGTGGAATGTCATGTGTTTTTTGGGTTTTTTTTTTCCTTTGCTGAACAGGAAAATTGAAGAAGAACTGTCAGCTAGAAGAATTAGCAGAGTTACTTTTCACAGCACAGTTTCTGCTTCAAGCACCCGTGGCAAACAATCTCCTTCTAGCCAGGGGTAGGATGAAAAAAACCCCTGAAATGCAATGTCTTTGGGTGCGCAGAGGAAATGCAAAGAGTGAACAGCAATATGATGGGTGTTTTTGCCACAAGACAGTGTCTGGAAATTGGTTTTTAGAACATTCTTCAAGTCCCATCAAATGTGCTGAGCCTGATAACMAAGGACTGAGCATCTCTGCTTAGAGCATCCTTTGGAGTGATTAGAAAGAAACCAACCCCTTCTTGCACCCTCCTTCTCCTTTCCAAAACCCAAATTATTTTTCTTACTGCTTTTTCTGAAACCACAGGTGATGCTTCCCACACACCTTTTAATGTACATCAGCCCTTGTCAAAGGGCTGGGAATTTATGCAGTTTTTAAGARCATTCCCAGTCTTACAACGTCCCTTTGTGGGAGTGGGTGGTGAATTTAAGTGACACCCTGTGTCTGTTCCCCATTGCAATGATCTGTATGCTCATCCTTTCAAAGTCTGTAGTGGTATTTGAAGACAATAATTGAATCTTCCCAAAAAATATCCTGTTCTCAGTTTTGTTTACTTATCCCATGCAAGTATCTAAAGAGACAGATTTGTCTTTTGTAGTGTTAGCAAAAATCCTAGATTTGTTGAAATGTAAGACCAACTGTGTATTGACTTCAGGAGGGCAGAAACGTAAACTCCTAACTCTGGAGTTTTTTTTAAAATTAATAATCTCTCTTTGCTTCAATTGAAAAAATAATAATTGTAGGAATTCTACCAAGATATGCCTCTGGCAGGTAGAATAAGGGTTTCCATATGAATATATTTAATGCTGCAACTTTTATGAGCTCATTTCAGAAGTGGATCCAAGTTGAATATATGAAAAGAACTTTTATAATACCTGAGACTGATATAACTTGTCTCCTATTTCAAAATAAAAAATAGTACTGATTGATTTTCAATTTGTTAAACCTGATCTTGCAGAGTTTGAAAACCAAACATTGTGGCAGGAAGAATCTAAAAATAAAACAGGTTTCATTGTCTGCCCTGTAATAAGCTGAAGCTGGAAAAAAWTGCAGAAGTAAACAAGGAAACAGCTTGTGACAAGTAAATATTCACTGAAATCCAATATTTGGCTGACATGAATGTACCAAGGAAGGTATAAACACTCAAAAGGTGGCAATAATWATAAATACCGATAGTAACTTTGAACTCATGTGACAATGAAGATGGACAACTTTTAGACACCTGATTTGAATTTACAAAGCTTTGCATCATTATAAGCAGCATGAAATACATTCTGCAGTTCTATTGTCTTCCCATCAGATTTCTTTCTCTATTTATATCCATCCCACTCTTGGATGGTATTTTATTGGCCTGCTTAGGATAACTRTTCTATGGGGGAATTATAGTGCAGTGTTCTGAAATTATATTGTTGAATAWAACCTTTGAAGTGTCTGACTTATGTACAAGTTATGTGGAGGCTTCCTTTTCTTTTGGCTCTCTGACAGAATGATGCAGCACCTGAGCCCATCAGTSAGGAGAGATTGTCATTTGTGTGGCAAATATGACAAACACAAACACTGAGGTACATTGRGAGAAACTGTAGTTAGGTGCTGAAAGTAGTTTGAATTGTATATTTTGTGAAATGAGGGTTTTTGTTAGTCAAGAAACTTTCACAAAAGTCTATGGAAACAGAACTGTTGCAGTTAGACACTGTTGTGTTTTTTTGGTGCCTCAGTATCTCCCTGTAGGGTAGAGGAATTTAAAATTTAATTTTAAATTCATTACTATTTCTAAAACAGGGATTACAAATACATCACTAAAGACAACTAAAGAATATGTTGTCTCTTTTGACCTTACCAGTAATGCTTTTATCTTTGCCTTGGAAAGAAGCTTTTCCCTGTGCACCTACCCATCAGCTCCTGAAATGCCAAAGGAGGATAAAGCTGACCTGCACTTGGAGTTTTTTTTGTGGGTTTTGGATTTCTTGATGGGGCTTGGTTTTTTGGTTGTGTTTTTTTTTTTCTGTTGTTGTTGTTGTTGTTGGTTTTTTTGGTTCGGTTTTTTTTGTGTTTGGTTTTTGTTGTTGTTTTGTTTTTTCGGTTTTTTTGGGTGACAGATATGGCTGATTTAGGAACAAAATATTATGTCAAATAAACTGGTGTGTGATGATTCCAAGTTCTTTTTCCTGTGTGCTGCGTTACCATCTCAACACTCTGCCTCTCTTTTCTCCACATCCTTAATCCCTGCTGGTGTGCATCAAGAGACTGGCATAAAAAAAAAGTTAATTACAGCTGCTTAGAATGCTATGGGAAAAATGGTTTAAAACAGTAAAAAAGCCCCTTCCCTTCTATTATTACTAATTTCACTGAGTGGCAGTGATTCCAGATCTGTTCAGGTGACCACTTCCATTCACTTTGAAGCATGTGACTGTTCTTTTTCAAGACAAGGTTATGCCAAATTAATTGATTCTTTTTCCCTCTTCCTATTAAATAAGTTTGGCTAGGCTGCTTTTACTTGGATTAAATACAAGCAAAAAGAAAACTCACATTGGTTCAGGAAGTTTGTTTTGTGGTTCTTTGGAAAAGAACATTCTGTCCGCTCTTTGCAAAACCAATACAAACATTCTCTTGGCACAGACACTACTCCTTGTAGATACCTTACTTTAAATTATCTCTCTCTTAATTTGCAAGATTAAGTATCACAGTCCATATTTCCTGGATAAATTCTGCTTTGTGTAATTGTGTTTTCACTTTGTGAGTCACATCTGCAGTGGAAGTTGGTAGTTYAGCACAATTAAATCTTACATGCACTCTTTGAGATCTGCTAATAGAAGATGCTGAATAATAGAAATGGTGATTATAAATTTTAGGATAGCAAATGTGGTTTATGAAATAGCACTTATTTAGAAGTGGTTATATCTCATTGTAGAAATGGTCATGTAAATATGGATTTTATGATTGTTGTGTTAAGAAAAAGAGTTATGGAGGCACAGAGTGAAACTGCAAGAGGTTTCTGTTTGTTTTGTAATTGAGGAATTGTGCATGAGCTTTGTAGAAAAATGTGCTTTTCCTATTTAACTTTCTAAAGGATATTAATAAGCCACTCTGTGCTGCTAAAGGAGTACTGAGATAATGCATTTGATGTGCTTGTAGCAGACATTTCTCACATGTGAGAATCTGGCAGGAGCTGCCGGAATTGTGAATAACAGCAGAGAAGGAAATGTGCTCTGTGCAACCTTAATCAAACAGGGAGCAATCTCTGGTGCCCTCTTTTGATAATATATTCAGTGGAATCAGTTAGGGGAGGATCTTCAGCGATGGTGGCAGGTTTTGGACTGGTTCTTCAAGTGTCTGTCACTTCTGCAGGCTTGGACTCTTGCTAGAAGGGAAAGGAAAAATATCTTGTACCTTGTAGGAGGCAGTCCTGCATGTAGTAAATAATATTCCCAGAGAGTGATAAAAGCAACAGAAATCTGTCCTGTAACAGSTTTGAAGTGAGCTGAAAGTTTACACACATATTTAGATGTAAGTTTTGAGAGCTACATTTTTAATATGAAATGAAAACACAATGAAAAACTCCAAGCTTTTGAACTTTCTATTTCCATACATTTAAATCCAAAGATTAAAGTATTTTGAGTGTCATGTCCATCTTATCTTTCCAGCAAAGCCTTTTCCTATAATTAAAAGGGCATCAATTTTTCTAATGGTTGCCAAATCCAATCCAAGCCTCCCACACAATCATTTCACCCTTCCCTCCCCMTCCCATCATTGTCTGATATTTTGTTTGCACAGTCATTATTCATTAACTGTGTTCATGTCCAGGGCAGCAAACAGAGGGATCACATTAGCAAGGAGGAGCTCAGAAACTCATCAGTGAAATCAGTTTTTATTCCTTTCCTGTTTTACATTAGTATTCACATGAGGATCCCAAAACTCATAACAAATTTCAGAGATAAGGAGCTCAGAAACAATGAGTGTGCTAATATTTGGTACTTTCTTTTCTTAGCATAATTCTTTGGTCTTCCATTTTACTGAGAAGAATTAATTTCTTTGTAAGAAGCTACTGAGGTCATAAATTGCTATTGAAAAAGAAAAGAGGTGTAGTCTATCCTTTTATTTTTTTTTTTTTTTTTGATTGAATCACACATAATCATTAGTTAAGTTGGAAGGGACTTTCAGAGATCATTTCATCCAACCCTCTTGCCAAGGCACTTGCAGTGTACTTTATTAAGAAGACTGTCACCTTTAGCCATGTTTTGAAAGGGCTGAAATGGGCATGGAGGGGCAGAGAGTCTTGCCTGAGGGAACTGAGCTGGGACAGACTGGGGCTCATGTGTGAGCTGTGAGCAACGTGCTGCCTTGAGGTGTTGTGCCCATGTGATTCCCTTTCTTTGAGGGTTTCCTGGTCAGAGAAACCATTAATTGTCTATCTCCCCTTCAAATGTTAAAACACTATGTGTTTGACAGAAATAGGTGACTAACCAATAAACCACCACTAGAATCTGGTCATATTAATAAGTAGCTTGATAAGGCTTAGTACCAAAACTAGCTCAATATATTACTTCCTTTCTATATTAATGTGCAACTTCTGGAWCAATTCAGATTGACTGAATTGAGCTATTGCCACTTGTCCTGTTACTGAGTTAACTTGTTACTGCTTCTTCCTAGTTCTGTTTCTATATCAAATTGATCTGTACTTTTAAATTATTYTGAATGATATTTATTGTAAAATGGAAAACATCACTGCAGGGCTGGCCCTGTAAGGAGAGGAAACGGAACCTCTCTTAGAAGTCAGAATTGGGATAATGTCAAAACGAAGGTCTAAAGAGAGTAATTCATAAGACAATTCCACTGCAAATTGGTCATATTTGCTAAAATTCGAAGAACTTGTCAGTGCCCGGAATAGTGCAGCTACAAAGCTGGAATCGACTTGTGTGACAAATAAGATAGAATAAAGTATAGGATATGACTAAAGAAATTAAAGACTTAACTCTTGAATGTCATATTCAAAATTGAGGGATGACAGAATCTGAAGGATTTTAGGGTGGAGGCTGTCCAGTTATCCTGACCATGAGGTTCCTGTTAGCTGTACAGAGGAGCTCTTTTTGTATTACTGGCATTWAGGAATTTCCCACTGATGGTAGTGGATGAACTCTACCCAGAAATGTGTTTCTCCCTGTCATTCACTGAGGGAAATCACATTTTAAGAAGTCAGGGATTAGCAAGTTGAACTCATTGTATAATGTGCAGTGGAATTGCAAARCTGAACCTGTTTCTTTTCTGGTTTTCAGTGATTTGTCCTGTTGGGCAGCTGCCTTCTGAGCGCCTCTGGAGAGATGCCAGTCAGCTGAATTAAGCAGTGGCAGGGACAGCATCTACCCGGGCTGGAGTTTTAAGCCCAGGCACGTGKCATTTGCACAAGTGATCACTGGTGAGTTACACATAAGCACAGCTTCTCTCTTTTCTCCCCGTCTCTTTAACAACTGGCATCTGTTGCAAACTATAAGTTTCTGGATGCAGACTGGMCTGCCTGGCTTGTTTTTCCCAGAGGGCTGCTTAGAGAAAATGAGAGTGATCCAGGTTGCCAGCTAATCTTAAAAAATCCTTGCTATTTGTTTTTATGTTTATGGATTATTTTCCTCTCTGCCTCCACTGAACGAGTAACATCCTGGTGAGGCCAAATTTCAAATTTGCAGCATTTGTGTGTTATACTAGATGGTATCACAGTGCTTTTTTAATCAGAGGAGATTTTATACCCTCTTCCATAGCACTTCCTAGCYTGGAAATCCAAGCTGTGGGATTCTGATAACAGGAGTAGTGACTGGCTGCTGTCAGCACGAGGGTGATTAAAAATGTGTGTGTGCGTGCTGGTTCACTCCCTTTCCAGCTGAATAGAAAATGAAACTACCCAAAGCCTTTTATGTAAGTGCATGTATTTGGGCTTTTTTTTCCTGTTTAAATCTCTGTGTGGCTGTGTGCAGACAAACTTCRTCCCCAGCTTCCTTTGGAAGATGCTGCATAAAGAAAAGCGTGTGCTTGTTCTGACCTCCGAGGCGTGATCCTGTTTTCAGTTCAATACTAGCCATCACCCCTCTACAAAATACAATAGCTAACAATTTTTTTTAGGAGAACGTGGTTTCTAGTCAGTTTTTCCAATCTGTGATTTTCCTTGATAGAACAATGGCAATCTGCTTCTTCCAGCAGCTGAAATGCTGTGATTCTTTGACAGCAAATGAGTGGAGTGCTGCCTTACGCCTTGTAACACCSTGCCTTATTTAGGACTCTCTCATGCTGGGCTGACTGCTGTCTTCCTGGGAGTGTGGYACCAAGGGGTTATTGATGAGATGCAGCCTGGGCTGTAAAGCACACGTTTGCTATTAAAAACAACATATGTGCCCTTAGCTATAGCYAATCACATAAAAATCCCAATGGAATCTGGGGGAGGTGGTCACTCTGTGTATAGATAGAGATCCATTAAAGCATCAGCATGACACAGCTCAGCAGCAGGTGCTGAATTGCCCTAGGAACATCAGAGTGGATGGTCTGTGCTTTAGGGAGAGCTACCTGGAGGCCTCTTCWGGAGAAGGTCGAAGGAGCCCCTGTGAAAATGGGTGCAGGAAGGGGGATGTGCAAACAGGGCACTTGTCTGACTCTTTCAGATCTTGTCATATTGTTAAGAGGGCTTGTTGGAATATTTGGACAAAAACCTCAAGGTCAGTGCTGTCCTGAGCTGTGCATGCTACCATGATTAGCAACAGAGCTGGAAAATTACTCTGGCCTGAAAAATTATGAGGGCAATTCTGCTTTATGCTGGAGGAGGCAAAGGCAGAAGAAGCAATACCAGTACATTATTTCAAGGTCCAGTAGCCCACTAGACCAGACTAAAATAAGTAGGCTTTAATTAATGGAAAGTTTAGGAAAACAAACTTGGTGCTCTTGTCACGTAACCACTGTATTTTTGCAAGTTGGAAGATACCTGTCCTTAAGTTCCTTYCCTTTTTATTGCTGCTGCTCTTCCTGTTTCAGTTCAAGTGTAACAGCTTCTATCTTGGGAACCACTGAAGGTGGATGCAGTTCCTTTCTGCTGCTGGAGAACTCTGAACCCCTTAAATAATACAGCAACTTTAGTGCTAACGGCAGCATCTTTGGAGGAAAAAGGTTTTAACATTGTTGCAATTGATTTTCAGAGTGTGTAGAAATAGAGTAAGCAAGGTAGTAATTGAAGCAGTCCTTTTTTATTTAAAATCATTATCACTKGGGTAGGTGTACATTTTTTCACCAGTAAATATTTTCAATTATTAAAAGTTAGAGACCACAGATTTTTCTAGAAGCCAAATGATTACCGTGGAAGCACGTCTGTGTCTCGGTCAGAGAGGAAGGGAGGGCACCAGTTTAGRACAAATGTCTGAGTGGTGTGTCTGAGGTCTCAGTCTGACTCATGAGATGGAATGCCAGCGTCGGGGAGAAGGCAAAAACCTTTGCTCCCCTGTGACATGGGAGGGAAACCACCTCCATGTGGAGAGGCTTCTTTTGCAACTGCAGATCACCAGGAAGGTGSATTGAAAATTCACTGCACAAATAAAGATTGAGTCAGGCCAACGCCTGCTTATCCTGTCAGGGGGTGAGTGTGCTGTGACATAAATCACTGTGTGCTCTGAGTACATCTGCCTCCGTGGCTTTGCCTATGGCTGCACTTGAGAAATGTGGATGAGCTCAAATGCAGGTTTTTCGTTTGTTTTTTCCCCCCTATTTCTGAGAGCACTCTTTTTTTTTCCTATTTCAAGTGCAGAGTATCTGGAGTGTCCTGCTCTTGGGGTTCAGTGGTGTTTTGCACTTTGCTTGCAATTCCGCTCGATTGCTGTTTGCTACCTGCAAGTACAGCGTGAACTTTTGAAACTGCAATGTGAACCTTCATCTGGAAACTGAATTTTCTTATACTTTTGTTATATTGATCTTTTTAAAAAGATTTTTTTTTAAATTTTCTGGTTATTCTTAATTAATTCTTAACTCTGCATTGGGGGGGGAGGGAGACCACCTAGTTCAGCTCCCCCCCAATGGGAAGAGACAAGTTCAACTAGACCAGGTTTCTCAGAGTGCCATCCAACCTGGCTGTGAATATTTCCAGGGATAGGGCATCCCCCTCCCTTCTGGGCAACCTGTTTGCCACCTTTTGCCACCTTCATTGTAAGGAATTTCCTTATATCCATTCTAATTCAGCCTTCTTTTGTGTTATAACCATTATCCCTTGTCCTATTGCTATGGGCCCTGGTAAAAAGTCTGTCCTCATCTTTCCTATAGGCTCCCTTGAAGTACCAAATCACTGAAATGAATAATACAAAAACTGCAGAATCGGGTAGATGATCCTCCTGCCTCAGGTGGTTAGATGCTGAAAACACCCTGACAGAAACTGTAAACCATCACAAGCCTGCAAAAGATTAATGGTTAGCTGCCAGTGACTGTTTTGAAACTTAAGAAAAATGATAGCTTAAGCAATCGGTATAAATCAAACCACCCTTTTGTTAACATACATTTTGCTTAGAGAAGCACTGAAGCTAGATGGGYATTTCTGATGATTTTACTACAGCAAAATTTAACATTTCTATATTTTGATAGGAGTAAGTGAGAGAGAATGAGAATTTGTTAATTTCTCCCATCACCTGTGGCTTTTACAAAAAAAATTAAATTCCTAGTAACCACTGATTTTTTTTTTTTAATCTTATCATTCAAAACAAGTGTTATCCTGTCTTTTAAATCCTGAGACCTGGCTGTTCAGGTGGGGGATCTGCTTCAGGAGAAGTAGAGCAATCTGGGCATTTTCAGTGTTGTCATTGCATGTGGTGCTGGCTGCTGGTGCCCACGTGGCCGGCTCTGCAGGCRAAGGCTCAGTGTCACAAATGAGAGCCACGCTGCTCACCGAGYGTTGACAGCTTGTCATTACACACAGTGTTTTTTCCTCCTGGCTTGTAAAGGTTTAGAAATGAAYGTAATCTCTTTCCTCAAGTGACTTGGGAAGCAGTGGGGTTTGCTTTTTCCAGATTTAGAGAGGAAAAGACACTCTGCTTTTCATTTGGTCTGATTTTACAATTATTTTATTGTCTCGGTTTGATTTTCATAATATATCCAAAATCATTAATCTCCTGTGGAGTGAAAGAGGGTGTGAAGCAAAGAGGTGGTGAAGGGAGAGGAAGGAAAGAATGGTAGTTAAACAGATTGGGGTTTTCTTGGGATTGGGTGGGGCGTTTATTTTACAGCAGCTGTTCCTGGTACATAGGGGAGTATGTGGAGAAGGTGTGGTGACCCTGGTGTGTAACAGAATATGGCACTTGCTCAGCTCTGTGGAAGAAGGAATTGTGTCTCAGCCAGCTCTTCTCTCTCCCTTTAACTGGGCCTAGAGGAGAATTGCATTGTTTAATGCATCGGTGGGGCCATTCTCTGCTCTGGGCATGCACGCTGGGATGCTGAGAGTGGAATTATGAGATCCAATAACATAAAAATAAACCCAAGCAATTAAGTCCCCTGTAGGATGCAAGTGGAGACCACCTTCACCCTCTGTCATCAGCGGGACAGGGTTGTTTGACTCGGCTCCCACCTTTGTTTGGAGGTTGCTGTGGTGATGAATAACCTTTGCAGAGGGTGTGTGTGCTCCTGCTTTGGCTCTGGCAGATCAAACAACGCTGCTGAGCCCGTGGTTTCTCACCCCTCKGTCGGAGTGTGYGCCCTGGCAGCCGACCRGACTCCCAAAATAAGTTAAAYAACAAAACTGTTGTCTCAGAGCTGRTTATCCACATGGTAGAGATACTTATCACTTCACCTGGAATTGCTTTCCTGGGTAGTGGCAAGCCATGGGGTTTTTTTCCATTGCGTGGAAGGGGAGCTGCAGGAGAGCTGTTGTACCTTGTTTGTGCAAACTTATGACACCTGAGCTTTGTTACTTGGCCTTGAGAGCAGGTAGAGCAAGAGACTGGAAAAGGTAGAAGGAAAGAGGGAAATATTATTGTTCAAAAGGGCTTTCTTTATTTTTTTCCCCTACCATTGCAAAGATTACATTTTCTATACTGAACAAAATGTTGTTTCCTTTTACTCCCCATTTATCAATAAGTGTTACAACAAATTATTGTTGAATTTACTGCAGCTCAAAATAGATAAGTATCTTTTTCATAGTAAGATAAAATAATCTGATCTAACAATTGTGTATTGGTACAAAAGTGTGTGAAAATTAGAATTCTACATAAGCATTGTTTTCTTCATGAATTCACACAAGTACAAGTATACTTTGGTGATGCAGGTGTCTGAAGATGTTATACATATCCCTTCTAGATAAGAACTGCCTTCAAAAAGGTCTTGGAATCTTGTTTCCCTGCTCCTAGAAAACCCTAGCAAGGGCTGGCAAGAATGAATTGCCACCTGAGGCAACTGATGGAGAATTTTCCTCCCTGCACATTACCCTCCTTCCCAGCATCTGGGAAGCTGCCCTGTGCACAACTCATAGGAAGTGCTCTGTGAAAATTTGAGTCACTCAGAGATGATCCAGTGGCCATGACAAACAGTGTGAGGATTTTTTGCTGCATAATTCCCAAAATTTARAAAAAAAAAAAGAAAAATTAAAGGAAAAGCATATGATTTACTCATCTCTGTGTCAGCTCGCCATCTCTTCATTTGTGAGGCTACACCTTGTTCTTGGCGGCAGCCACACTGAAGGACCAAAGAGGAAAATGAAAACTTTTTAAAAGCAGTAAGGCCTCTCATAGTATTTAAGGTAGAGGTCCTTGACCCTTCATTGCACAGCTGATCTTCTCTCTGAGTTACAGCACTTGGGGAAATAACCTCCTGTCCCTTCAGCAGTTTTTTGAGGCTTGTCATATGGAAGTTTTCCCCAGCACAATTTAAACATGGTGTCAGCTCCTTTTAGTGGCTTGCTTAGTTAAAATCACCTTCAGTAAGGAGTATTTAATTACATCTTCTAATACCTTATTCAGGCTGCCCTCCTGGATTTTTGAGAATCTGGAGAATGCTGCTAATAGAGTGGAGCCAGCATTTACAGGRATAAATTAATGGCAGTCCCATAGCTGTGTTTTTTACATCTGACACACTCTCCAAGGCTAGCATAGTACCTCCCATACTCCTTCAAATTCATTTGTTCCATTTCAGCTTAGTCTTTTGAAATGTTTTATGATGAATGGATGTGCTGTACAAGCTGGTGATCAGGAGCAGCTGTTCATAGTCATGCATTAAATTGAATCCATCTGTCAGTGGGCTCTTTAAAGTGTGAGTTTCACATTGTCAGGAGACCTGATTACACCAGGGCAGTATCTGGGTGCTGTTTGCCAAAAAGAAAAGAAAAATCAAAACAAAGTGTGCTCAGATGGGCTCTGGGATAGCCCTGCAGCCTCATCTGCAGAGCTGTGATTCAGCTGGCCGAGATGATTTGACCTCATCACCTGTTCTGTACAATTTTTGGTTGTAGTTTTTCTTCAGAAGATGAGCTGAAGATGTGTTTTATACAAACCAGCAAGAGGAGACAACACAGCCTTTTTGTTTGTTTCTTTCTTTCCCCAATACACATGCATCATTTTCTGTATTAATTTGCAAGTAGAGTAGTGCAAAATGCATCTCCTGAAGCTGTTTTGCAAACTGCATTTAAGGCAGCATTTCAGCACAGCAAATGGTGGTTTCCTGATTGCAATAATTGTTCTCATAATTAAGTGAAAACTCATAATTAAGTGAAAACTTTAGTCCACAATATGCTCTGTAAATGACATATTGGATATGGAAGCCAGCTGACTCATGGCCTGAAATATGTTGATCTTATCCAGGGGTAACTTTTCTTGGTTTCCTTCTCCCAGTTTGCTCCTCACCAAGATTTTGTGGTGAGGACTGTGGTCATGCTGGGGTGTGCATATAGCTCTAGGGAAAAGCATTCCTTGCCWCCAGTAGCTTATTCACCTAAGTATGTAATTTTCTTTATATGATTTCACTTTAGGAAAAACAACTTTTCTTGGAGGAGCAGAGCAGAGCCTCCTTTGCCACTGTAAAACTTTTATTTAAGTTTTTAAGTTATTTAAGCAGGAGGGCCATATTTTCTTCCTAAGCTCTGTCATGGTCTCCAGAGCTCCCAAGAYCACCCTTTGCTCTCCCATCACCTGCAGCAGCAGCAGACCTGGTGCAGGGGGGGAACCCCTGTTTCCTGCAACAAATTTCTCCATCTCGCATTTGCTGTGCAGCTCAACAGTGCAGCTGCATTGCTGCTGCATTCCTGGTGCAGGGCTGAGCCAGAACTTTTTAATTAATGCTAAATTCAGTACTGGCAGAAGCACAGAGAGGGAAAAAAAAAAAAAAAAAAAAGGAATACGCCAAAACAGAACACCCACACTGGTTTTGTGAGCTCATATTTTGTGTCAGTCGAAATGGTGTCTGTTATCCTATGGTAAGAGAAGAACTCATAGCTTTTCTTTAACACAGAGAAAGCAATACTGAAGCCTGTTATTTCTGTGTACCTGGTATATATAGATTTTTATTTTTTTATGGAAACTTATTAATGTGTTCCTCATGGAGAGGCGAGAATTACACTTTGAAGAGATTGATTGACTGATGTTGGCTTATATGAAGAAAATATGGCTAGCAGAAGAATTTAATACATGCTCTTTTTAATTTTTTTTTCTGTAGAGTACATTGTTTTTCCTGCATGTATTTAGTGAGGGAACTTAACGGGGAATGCCATTGCTTAATATCTGACAGTATCTTGTTATCTTCCTTTAAAGTACTTAACAGTGTTAAAATGCAGTTATTAAGGTCTGGCACTCATYTGAACGCCCACTTGGGACTTTGGATTATAAACATGCAGCATCTGYAAATGAACTGCAGATGCAGAGTAAGAGTTCAGTCCTTCACCATTTACCCTAACAAGCAGTTAGCTGTGCACCAGGGAAGTGTGTGGGACCACAGTGTTCTCCAAACCCATGGACAAATGTGAACATTCCTCTTTGGGAATGCTCAGACCTCTGAAAACCACTTGGCTCTCATTTCTGCTGAAGTGAGGTCACCTGGAAGAGTTTGCWCAGGAGCATGTCTAGGTGGTTGTGGAATATCTTCAGTGAAGGAGACTCCACAGCCTCTCTGGGCAGCTTGTTCCMSTGCCCTTCCACCCTCACTCACAAGAAGTTTCTCCTCATATTCCGATGGAATGTCCCACGTTCCAGTTCAGCATGGACAGGCAGGGTGTGCCAAGCCCATTGCTGCTGCACTGATGTATCAGAGAATTATGAATTAAATCCTTTACACCTTCTCTAGACTGTACTGATCATTAAGRATGAAATTATGASTTTCTAAATCMAATTYCTTTTKSYTTKRSYTTTWMMAMYKKKTTTTWAAAAWKRRRWTTTTTTGGCACCATTGTATGTKGYAMGCAGAAAAGCTGATTATTTTGGACRGAGAGGAGGCTGCTGTGCTAATTTCTTGGTAGACTTAATTGGTGATAAATAMCAATCTCACTCAGTTTACACAGTATTGATGTGTTCTTGTGTTCTTGTGGTGGGTAGGGTGGTGTGCTCCCCAAAGAGCTTCAGGAAAGCAGGAGCTTTGGCACCTGCCTGTTTAGAGGAAGGTGCAGCTGGTTGCTACTGATAATTCCTGTAACAGAGGTGAAGTGCAGAAACATACACTCTGCATAGCAAAACAGGAAATGCACATTCTTTCTGTGAAAAGGAAGAGTAAAGTTCAGGATACAGGCAAGTATTGATACACCTGTACAGTTTTGTAACACTGAACTGCAACACCAGTTCAAGGTTTCGAAGAGGAAGGGTATTTAACCCTATTATTACGTTTATTACTATTTTTGAAGAGGAAGGTATTACTTTGGTTTTCATGTTGATCCCTCTTCACCAAGAGGAGTGGACTTCATCTGTCTAAAATTCTCAGTGAAGATCACAAAGAACATCTGCTTTATGTTGTGGTTGACCATGGAGCATTGGCTGTCAACAARTGCAACATCATAAAGCAAATGGATCAAAATTGAGTCGTTATGATTGTGTATTGCAAGGATGAGCTCATTTTAGACTTGTCTCCCATAATTTTTCTTATTCAAATAAAACTGTGGGCTTTTCCCTCTTGTGTAAATAAATCATTCTCATAGTTCTTACAATCTTACAAATCTTTTCAGAATGCTTGAGGAAAAAAAAGTAGAATATTTCTACTACAGGTTCTTGATTTGTTCTCATGCTTCTTACTCTTGTTTGGTGGAGCTCAGACCAGAACTCTTTATATGTCTTTATTATCATTACTTATCTTAAAAAAAAATGAAACAAAAAAAAAACCTCAAAATCTTTCTACCATGTGATTATTTCGAAAAGCAGTGTCTCACCTAAATATTTCCTTTAAACTTGCTTTCAGAATTAATTAGCAATATGAAAAATACAATTACTCAGCTGTAAACCATAGCCCCCTCTCTCTTTCCCCAGTGAGTTCCCATTTTCYGTACTTCCTGTGCTCCATGTGCACACGTGAAAACAGCAAAACCTTTCAGGTGCTATTTGTAATTTACTTTAGAGATTTAGGTGATTGTAGGTGGGAGGAGTTCCTGAAACCTGTTGCTGCTCTGACATTGCAGCTTTGGTTTGAGCAGCTGCAGTCTGCTCTGGGCTTTTCCTCAAAACTGTGAAGGTGAGCTCACTTCCCACTTGTTTCTCAGCCCTTCAGTCTCCTGCCTTGGTGCCCAGGAGCTGGGTGAGCTGGCAAAGCAAAACTTTGGGGGAATGTGTCCTGTCAGACGTTGTGTGGCATCCAGAATACACCCAGAGTCATCTAGTGTTCTGAATTGTTCCATGCTCAGTGTCAGGTGCTACACTTGCTGCTGAGGTAACAGAGCATGACATTATATATATACTGCTCTCTAGATCTGTGCAGATTTGATGCCTTTTGACAAGTTTGGTAGGAATTGAATGGGTGCAGTTGAACTGTTATGGTGTTCTAGCATATAATGTTAGTTATTTTATGTTAGTRATTTTATGTGCTTGGTTTTCATCATACACAGTGTTTCCAAATTCATTCAGTGAGATTTGGATTGGAAAGCAAAACTCTGCAAGTAGCATTTGTGTTGCTGGAAATTCTCAACAGTGACTACTTCACTGTTTGTGCACTGCTTTGTAAATTTTGATTTTTTTTTTTTTTTAAATTTCAAGTTATATGCTTTAAATATTACAATAAGTAGACAAGTATACTTTGAAAAKTCGTTGTTTCTCATATGGCAGTACAGTAAGATTTACCTTGGTTCTAGGGGCCTCGAAAAGACTGCAGTAAGTGTAGATGTTTACCTTGTAAAGCTGCTTTGAAATATACAGTGATTTAKTGCTTTGTTGATGGGGAATTCATGATGCCTTCAGTTAAACTACTCTGAGTAGCAGTGCTTTGATTCTCTTCCCGTTTTACGACGGCATCCACTCCTGTAAAAGGCTGATGCAGTGGATAGGTGGTGCACACAAACAAGATAACCATTGACTCCATAAAGGAAAGAAATCTTGATTAACGCCCTTGGAAAACTCAACCAGGAACATCAGACAATGCTTTGCTCATAAGAGAATGACATCTCTCTGCTGATATGCAAAGTCATTTGTCATTTAGGGAAGAGGTAAAGCGGCATCTCCAGTGACAGTAATGCCTGACTGTGTCTTAACGCTTTGTTTTTTTTTTGAGGTGGAGKTTTGGAAGGATGTGTGATTACCTATGAAAGAATGTGTTGTTTGCTATCTGAGGATTTTAATGACTTTATTTGCCATTTGTCAGAGCAGTTAGTGAAGTTAGTTCAGGGTGTACAGCATTTGGAGCATTTATAGCTTATAAGTAGTGAAGGGTCTTTTAAAGAAGATCTTTGTTAAGTATTTAAAGCATTAATATCACTTGTAGTTTGCAGACCTTCTGAATTTGATAGCTGTGGGATGATAAAAGTGTGATTATCACAACAGTCCTGGGCTTGATTTGAAGTTATTTTCCTGATACTGAACTACAAAGTTTACACATTTCTGTTCTAGTTTGTTTGGCATTAGCACTTTTAATTGCACTGATTTATTTATTTATTTTTTAAGTAATACTTTTTTCCCCCAAGCACAACATCCTGCCTTTTGACCAGTTTGTCTTTTCAGTTCATTTTCTGGAAGCATCCTTTGGGTATCAGTATCCCGTTCTTCGTGTTTGATGTTCACAATTATTCATCTATTAAGGAGTGGGCTGACCCATGTAGCCTGTGTTTGTCCAAATTGCTAAGAAGTAACTGTGAATACTAATGATGCTAAATATGGACCAGTTGAAATCCTGGTGCTTGCAGATGCAACTGCAAGATTTTTTTCCCTCCCAAGTTCAGCCAGCCCCAGGAATGAGTGTGATTCAATRTAAGTGGCTTTTTGCTCAAACTCCTTGCACTCAAAARCCTGGTTCAAACTGCACTTGRAATGYCTCTTCCCATTTATTTCACAGTCTSCTTTTCATAATCTCTGTTGTTTTTTAATACTGATGTGATATTTCAAAAAATATTGCTGTGGAATGATTTCTTGAGGAGATCCCATATTGGCATTTGGGCAATATTATTAAAGTTTGTATTCTGAATTAAAAAACCACTGATWCGGAAGTTTGGGGGTTTGATGGAAGAGGTGACGTTGATAGCAGTAGGAAGTGTTTTAAAATTACAAACTTTGCTTTCCACTTAAGGTTACAATAAGCTATRATAAGATTTAACCTGAAGTTTTTCTTAGAATTTGTAAGTTGGCCTGAATGCCCTCACAAATTTTAGAGACAAAACTCTTCTTAGTTACCTTACCCYGATATTGTTACTTTTGGTTTATCTTGCAGAGTTCAATATGTTTAAGATCAATAGTTTAATACTTTATTTTACATTATTTATGCTAAATAGAGTATTRCTATTTTGTCCTCAGCAAAACTAAACTACAAAATTGCAAAAAACCCTACTCRATGTGCTTGAGAGGATTTTTAGAGTTTTTTTCTATGTATTTTTAAAATGCCCTGAATCTGGGAGAGCTTTGTGCTGTGCATATTGAGTAATGTCTAAGGATTCCCTGGTGCAGCTTCCCTGGGTCTGAGTGCCTTTTATGATGAGCTCAGTGATGAGTTGTGCACAGGCTGCAGCAGCCTGGTGAGCAGCGATGACTACTTCAGATGCAGCCCTGATGGCTGTCCTACTTTTGGATTTATTCTATCCCTCAATTCCCTTCTTCACAGCACCCAGCCTCCCTCTCCTCCTTTCCTGAAAAAGAGAGCATCAACTCCTCTATATTAAAAAAAAAAAAAAAATTGTATGTTTTTCTTTAGTACTAAAGAATAGTACTACTTAGAATTCATCAGACTTTTTGCAGCAGTCTKTGTGATGATTTTGCTTTAGAAAGAGAACTTTAATTTATTTTTGTTTGTGTGTTTATTTATTGTGTGCTGCTAAAGCTCTTGCTGAGCTTCCAAAGACAAGTTCTGAACATGAGCTGAGTGGTTGCTTTCAAGTAGCTGAATAATAATTGAGGACCTCAACATGTGGGAAAACTGCACCCTTTTCTCTTTTTTTCCTTTTTTCCCCKTTTTGTGACCAAGCTTTGTGTGCTGGGATTTACACTGCTATTTGGCACCTCCATCAATATGTAACTAAAGAGAGTGAAAGAGAAAAGGCTACATTTAAAAATTTCATCTCTTTTAATTTTATTTTTCTTTTTCAATCCCAAGGGAGGCAACACAATAAAATGAGTCTGCCTCTTTTCCAGGASCCTGCCCTCCCAGCTGGGGCCAGGCTGGACACTTTTCCTTCGGTGTCCATAAATCCACCTCTGTTGTCCTTCAGTTTTTCAGTTTTACTCATAATTTAAGGAGAGTGATCTGAGTGGAAACCACATGAATAAAATGTGAATAAAACCACGTGCAGGAGTGCAGCCAGGAAGAAGAGCACTGAGAAATTCTGACTTGTAGCAGACTCTGTAGGAGTAGGATTGAGGAGACAGTCTATGAATAAGTTTTTAACCTTACTTWAAAAAAAAAAAAAGTARCATTGTAGTGGTTTTCCAGTCACTCATTGTCTCATCAGGAAAAGAAGGGTATGCAAATTTAAGTTGCAGTGAAAGAAAAAAAACTGGAAGCTTTTTCCTTGTGGGTTTTTTTTTTCCTTTGTTTGTAGAAAGAAACAGAAGATCTGTCTTTGCTTCAGAAGAAGAGATCTTTAAGCCCTGTGTCAAAGTGCGGGGGGCTGTTAATCWCTTACACATTGTTAGTTGGAAATAAAAAATCAGTCTGCTTACTCAYTTCTGTGATCAGCCAAGGAGATAACTCAGAATTGCAAGAGATTGTTTTGTTCCTGTTCATATCCAAATCAGGAGGGAGGGAAAAGTGTTGTAAGTTGGTGACAGCTTTAATGCACAGATGTGAATACTTTAGTAACCATCATGTCATATAAATCCCAGACAACTGTCCAAACATTAGGATTAGCCTAGAAAAAATACTGATATTTATTTTGCTACCTGAGTTGTTGGTGTCTACTAAAATCTCTGTTTACAGCTGAGCTTAAATGTGGTTTAATTCTGTTTGTAGTAAAAAATGCTTGAAAAATCMAAAACTCACACTGCTTATGAATTAGAGCACACAGATTCTTAAACTTTTTAAACAGAAATACAAAATGAGAACACTATATCATATCAGTAGATGTGATAAATGGAGAAACTGCCTGTCCAGAGCCAAAGCTCTTTGAGAACCTCTTTGCAGTGATGTGGGGTGAGGGGGGGCTGTATATATCAAGCAATCACTTCTCCAAAATAGCCTCTTTTGCTAAAAGGAATTCCATTTCAAGTCTTTTTTTTGCAGAAAAGTACAGTCCTCTTTCAAGAGGGAAAATTCTAACATGAAACCTTTGAACAAAGTGCATGTTTGTTCTTTTTTTTTTTGGGGGAGGCGGGGGGTGTTTGTTTTTTTTTTTTTTTTTTTTTTTTTTTTGCAGGGGCCAGCAGAAGTTTTAGCTTTGATACCCATTGACAGCAGCTCTCGCACAGTTTGCACAGGAGCCTTGTACCCTGGGTGTCCATGCTGTCCCCATCCCTGCCAGGGTGCTGTGCCTGCTTGGGAGGTGGCATTTGAGAGATTGCTCCTTGCTGGGGTTCATAGGCAGTGGGTTAGTGGAACTTCAGGAAAGAAAGGTCTTTTTCACCAACTTCTCCCCATCCCTCTTCCCCAAGGAAGGATAGGAAAGTACCCAGATTTATACTGAATTATTGGGTAGGGTAGTAAAGGGCAAAGCTTCTGAAGTGTTCTAACAAACACRGAGCCCTGTGGAATTCTATAACTAGAGATTGGAAATGCAGGTGAYAGAACAACTCCTGAAGTCCAGAGAGGTGGCATTGAAGGGATCCTTACCACAYGTGTGACACCTTCCTTCAACATTTGATTTCCCATGGCAAGTGGAGGAAGAGGTGATGAGGARGAGGAAGCTGCTTAAGGGGAGTGGTACAGAAGATGCTGGCCAGGAGGTGGAAAGTGATGTGGAAACTGAAGTGCTGATGTCCTTAATGCTTTTTATCTAGCTGGGTCAGCTGTGGGTTTATGCAGTGATTTGGGTTTCCTGCTCTGTGTTTCCCATGTTAGCTCTTGTGTAACACAAGGTTTGACACCAATGCCCTCTGGCACACACCTTTCCAGAAAGAATCCATCTGTTCCTGCAGCGTGTGATATTTGTCTGCAGAGCTGAAGGCAGGTCCAAGGGGATTCTCTGCTGCATTTGCCAAAACTGTGTGTGTAGAACAGGGTAAGAGATCTTGCCAGAGCATGCAGCGATGCCCAGGCACTGCTGCTTTTAGGGCTGGACCAAAAAAATCTCATTGTGCTGCTCTGTAGRTGGACAGGCCCTTGTGAGAGATCCTTGATGTATGTCTTCATTTATCACGTGCATGGGATCGAAATGAAGGCCATGCACAAACACAAGAGCTAATTGTACAGTAGGCTGGTTGAGCAGGTAAAGAAATGCCAGCACTTATCAGGTTTTGCCTCTCAAACCCCAACAAGGAAAGAGTTGATAAATTTGAGGTAACATCTGCTGAGAAATTCTGAAAGTTTGCCCCTGTCTTCCCTTTGAGTCATAAAAACTGGCGCAAAAATACACATTTCGGTGATTCCCTGTGAAAAAGGAGAGCACAATGAGCTACTCTTGGACTGTCAGGGATACAAAGGGATATTTTTCCAACACCAGGCTGGTGCCTGCCTGACTGAGAGCACATGTTTGCAAAGCCTTGGGTGAGAGCAAGAAAAGCGTGGAGAGAAATTGTCTGTCTCCTGTGGTGAGAGATGTGCTGCTTTTCCTGGCTGAGGAGGTGTGAAAGAAGCCAGATGTGAAATGTTTTGGAAGGGTASGATGTGGCAGCCTGGGCTAACAAACCTGCCCTTGGAGTGAGGAGCAGGGATAATCCCAAGCCTGCCTGGGGAAGGATCAGTRGAAGCAGTTTTCTCGCTCTTCGAAATAGAACAATGATACATTTTGCTTCCACGGCAGTTTCTCACCAAAATGTGCATTTATTTTTAAACCAAACATCACCATAGGAAATRCATGGAAATAAGTTGCTGTAACTGTTTCTGGCATGCAAATGTTTGGAACACATGCAAGCAAATATTCCACAAAAAMCAGAATTTCTCCCATACCAACATGGTGCATCCGAGCCCTGTGATGGGCTCAAGGTTTGCCAGGCTTCAGTTGTACGCCCTGCCTGCTGGTGCCTTTCCTGGGGTGCACTGAGCATCTCTGAGCAGCTCAAACAGCTGTCTGTGCTACCAGGCTAAAGAAGGATGTGGCAGTAATGATAAATAAGCACAGGAAGGTGAACCAGGGGGAGGAAACCTCCCTCTGCTCCCCAGGGCTACCTGGGCTGGCAGATGAGTGCTGGCAGAGCTCAGCCCTGGCCCAGACACAGCTCCTGTGAGCCTCAGGGTGCAGTGGCTGGGCAGTCCCTGAGCTGGCAGCTGTGCTGATGTTCACCCGATAACCACTCAGCCTTTCACACCGGGTTMACTTGAACAGAACTTGATTCTTGCAGAAGCTTGGCATCGCTAAAAGGCTTGGCAGCTTGTGTCATAAACAGCCAGGAATTTGAGAGAAGTTGGGTTAGTTTATTTTATTGTGKGCCAAAAACTCTATTTAAAAGTGTCTGACCTCAAGATGGCACAAAAAAAAAGGGAACAAGTTCCTCTGATCTTCTTTGGCACCATTTTCAGACTCTTTCAATGTAAGGAAAATATTTTGTTGGTGTCTACCATCCTCTTAAATCTGAAATATGCAAGGAACTAAGAGCTCTGATTATCAGTAACAACATGAAACTTTTAGTGGATTTGTTTCTGTTCCCTTGCCTAAGTTCTTGACTTGTTATTTCATGTCCTGAAATGAAATATCTCTGACATATCAACAGCACRTACAGAGTTAGTGGCACAAATGGAGTGGTTTTAGTAATGCTTTTTTAGAAGAGATATGACCTACTAATTCAGTCTTTGAATCTGTTCATTAAGATGAGCAGTTTATTTAAGCTCTTACTACTTCATTGGGACAGAACCTCTTAGCTAGAAGAGAAAAATACTACTTGGCTTCTTTGTAAGAATTTTGGTTTGGTATAATTACTTTAGTGGGGACTTTGTTACGTGCTAGCGTTACGTGCAATAGCACCTTACATCCTGTTACTGAGATGCCAAGAAAGATCCAGGTGGAAATACATTGTGTGCTGTATTTGATTTAGGAAAAATAGTTAGTTTTCAGGAGCTTCAAGTCAGATAATGGTAAGAAAACCATGGTGATGTATTTTTCTATGAGTCCTGTGCAGCTCTAGGAGCAGGTCTGGTTTTACTATCTGTTTCTTCTTTCAGAAGCTTCCTTATCTCTATGACTTTGAAGTTGTAAAGAGCAGACACTATTACTGTTTACTTTAAGTATTGTCAAAATACACTTCAAAATATTTTAGACCCTTATTTTCAAGCATGTGTTTCCTAACAGGTTTTAAAAAATGATAGTTTACACATTTGAATGCTGAGAATTTGCATGGCCTGCTTATTTTCTATCACTTACCAACCACTTCTATAAAATAAAATAAAATATATTCTGATAGTACCATAAATGCCGGGTTTTTTTCAGGCTTATATTCTTCCTTGAAATGATGAGGTGGTATTTATGGCATGTCTGTGTATTTTATTTTATGTACTAAACCTGCAGCCTACACACGTGACATTGAACTTTGGCAGTGAAAATTGCTTGATAAATCTTTTATACCAACTCACTGATCTTTTTGTTTGATTTCATCAATGCATMAGCATTGCACAAAGAAAAAACTGCAGCTTCTGAATTTGGAAGGTGCTTGTTTAAGAGCAGTTTTATGAGGCTGGAATTTCTGTTTGGCTCTGAGTGAAGCGTTTCCCAATCTCACGGACCGATCTCCCTTCCTGAGCATTTTCGCATCATAAAGTTTGTGCAGAGCGAAGTGTGCTCTGACATTGTTCCTGCATCCCATTACTTGTTACTGAGTGCTGCAGCAAGAACTGTCCAGATATGTAATTGAAAATTAATGAAGAACTTTGCTTTATATGGAAGACACAGTGTTCAGTTTGCTGCACAACAACAGCACTGATATCCTGTCTCAAACAAACATGAAGGTAGTAGAACCTTGTTTATCTCACTAGTCAGCAGCAATCACTCCTGACTGCACACCAGAGGCAGATCTGCTGAGTGCTAAGGTGCCATTTTTATGTTGCTATTTATCAGAGCAGAGCTACTGACTTTACTCTCAAAGCATTTACTTTATTTATTTTGGAGATTGCTACTCTTCCAGGAGAAAAGCATAAACCTATTTAAGGAGAATCAGCATTCAGCAAAAGTGCTTCAAGCCTGCTTTTGGAAGTTACTTCCTTTATTTCCTCCATTATTTTAATATTTATTAAACAGCTCAAAGAAACTTTCTGTTTAAGTCACCTTTATTTCATCGTGGAGGTGCTAATAAAGTACCTGTGGTAAAATATAAATAATATAAAAAAAAAAACCACCAGCCTGCACAGAAGTGAAGCAAGCTGGAGTTTTCAGATATTTCATTTATTCCTAGCTTTGCAATTTTTGGTACATGCTAATTTTCCTTATTTTTATGATTTAGCCAGTGACCAGAGGGACAAAAATGCTGTTGCTGTACTGCTGGCAAGCACATGAGAAGATGCAGCTTAGCTGTAAACAGGCAATGAGTTATGACGGAAAGAGGAAATAGAGGGAATTAATTACATTGGAGTAATATTTTGTCTGGATGCTGTAAGAGATCCGGGATTTGAGGTTAATTGTTGGAAAGAATAACTGCTACCAGTTTTTAAATATGTGTTCTAACATGAGGAGAGCTGTGGGGGCAGARAGAGGGTGAAACAGGTTCAGGAGTGATGAGGGGAGCTGAGGTGGGCATGGGTTGATAAAGAAGCTCCCGGGAGGCTGCTACAGCCACACTGAATACTGGGATTGCAGTGTCTGGGGCACCTTATGTTATTTAATATATATTCTGTGGCTTCTGGCCCAGCTTCTTATTTTGACTTGGAGACACCCTGAGTCTAGATTAACATGTAGCATACAGTAATTTTTTTTTTTTTTTAAATTACTTTGAGATTGTTTCTCTTAATGGTAAAGCAGTCAATGTAAAAGTAAAGATGTTTGTCCAAAAGCTGAGACCTGACTGTGCAGGAGTTTGTAAGTCACCTCTCCAGGGTATGGAGAAGATGTCTGAACTCACTTCCCTACTATTCACCATTTTTGCTTCTTTGTGGAGGACAGGAGACAAAAAGAGCAAAAATACAAATAAAGCAAATCCTAAGAGTGATCTGCCAAAGYTTGAAGTGGTTTATGTGAGTTTATGATAAACGGGGCAAAGTGAGTGGTATCTAAAGTTAGAAGGAACCCCCTCACCCCATTCCTTCCCCCGTTCCTTTTGCATGTTGGTTGATTGGTTGGTTTGTTTGATTGTTTTTTGTTTCGGTAGTTTGGTGTTTTTGAGGTTGTTCATTCTGTTGCTTCCTTGACTTGCAAGAAGGAATTGTTGGGGGGCCAGGGAGTCTCAAAGAGWTGTTCTTGGAACTCCTGCTTCTTCTTTTAAGTTACAAGACTTAAATGTTTTAATCAAGTTGCCTTTGTCTCCAAAATGTGAATTTAGTATTTAAAATGAAGTAGTGTTTTTAAAGAGTCTTTTTTTCATCTATTCTGACCTTCTCCCACCACCAGGGTCACTCAGCTGTATTGCAGAGAGGAAGTGTGGAAGGAAAAATGTTTTGACTTTGCCAGGAACCGCTACAAGCTCAAGGGATTTTGAGCAGTGGGTCATTTTAAGAACTGTGATTTGTTAAAGTACCTGGAATTTGTTCAGAACATTCTTSTTGTTGCTGTTGCTGCTAGAGAAGCAGTTATTCAATTTTCCGGTATGGTCRAAGTGTGAACAGCAAAATTTGTTCCTCTCTTTTGGACACACCTTGTAATGCTGACTGCCTTTAGCACTATCCAGARTGACCATTTTCGAGCTTGTTAACTTAAGAGGGCTTGTTTCTGCTTGTGGGAACCATGACAAGCTATAGTGCAAGGTGGTCAAGCCATTAAATAATGTACAGCCTGCTGCACTTGGCACAGCTCCTTATKGTAGCCTGGATGTGCGTGTCAAATCCCAAGAGACAAAGCCAAACTCATTAGGGCACACTGAGGTGCTACATTTCTTATTTAAATGTGTATCTGTGTGTATGTATATATGAATTATGCTAATGCCAAGCAATTCTATCAATTTACAGCTGGACAGATTGTCTGTGCTGGGTAGGAAATATGAATTCCCTGCTCTGGAGGACGGAGCTCGTTGTAACTCAATCGCTGCTCTCCCCGCGGCCCCACAGTGAGGCCTCGGTGAAGGGGAATGTGTAAACAGCTGCAGCAAGGCTGCTCCGAGTACGGATGTGTCTCCCTGCAGTGAGATCTCCGGGTCACCAGGTGTCCTGGTTTCAGCTGGGACAGAGCTCGTTCTCCTCCTGGTAGCCAGTGCAGAGCTGTGCTTTGGACTTGGGTTGAGAATAAYGTTGATAACACGGCGATGTTTTGGCTGTTGCTAAGTCGTGCTTACTCTGAGTCAAGGACTTTGCAGTGTCTCATGCTCTGCCAGYGAGGAGAGGCACCACAAGCTGGGAGGGACCAGCCAGGGCAGCTGACCCAAACTGGCCAAAGGGATGTTCCATACCATAGAACGTCATGGCCAGTATATAAACTGGGGGGAGCTGGCTGGGAGGTGCCCATGGCTGCTYGRGGACAGGCTGAGCATCTGTCAGCAGTGGGTGAGCAACTGTGCGTCGCTTGTGTTTCTTAACTTGTATTCCTTTGTATAACTTGTATTCCTTCCTCTTAACTTTTCATTGCAAAAGTTTAATATTTTATTACTTATTATTATTACTACTACTACTACTACTACTACTACTATGACTATTAGTACTACCATTATAATTTGTTTCAGTTATTAAACTGTTCTTATCTCAATCTATATGTTTTACCTTTTTCCTGGTTGTCCTCCCCATCCGACCAGGAGCAGGGARGGAGGGAGGGAGTGGCTCTGTAGTACTTGGTTGTTGCCTGGAGTTACACCATGGCACCTGGGACCATGCAAGCCATGCCCAATGGATTTCAGGAACCTCTCCATGGGTTGGCTGGCTGAGCTGTGCTTCTTTCCTCCAGAGAAATGCTCTGCTGATTGGCACCCACCCGTGCTCCCCCCACCAGGCTGTCCACCTTGCTCCTCTGGGTTCTGGCAGCTTTCTGTCCTTGATATGCTGTCTCCTCTTTAGCCTGGTTGTCTCAACACCAGCTTTCTTAAAATGCTGCTGAACTGCATTTGAGTCACAGGCTGGCAGCTCTGCTTTTGCCAAGACCTTTACTTGTGTTCTTGATCCCATTCAGACGTAACAGGACATAAGGATGGGACCAAAATGGGAGAGTTTATTTTATTTGTGATCAGGAGCTGTTTGTCAGTCGCTTGTATTTCTGGTGGCTTGAGAAGTCATTGTGATTGTTGTACATGATTGTAGATTCTATCTCAGTCTAGCTTTCAGGTTGGTCTTGTTTTGATCAGATGACCTCCAGAGTTCACTCCAAGCTAAATTATTCTGCAATTTATGCTGCTATTTAAACATAGTACAGATAAGGAACAGATGGTGCAGTAAAAGAACTGGTGAGCATAGCTCAGAACTYGGAAACAAAAGGAGATTCATAGGCTAAAAGAGAAGAGTCAAGCATGTATCTCTYTTTTGCAACTCAATATATTTGCATAGGCTGGTACTCAAATACTGGCTGGTCTTGGTAATCCACTACCTAATTGATAGATCATAGAAATACAGGTCTGGCCTATATTTGTTAGGAATGTTGTTTAAAATTCTTAACTCTCCTTAAAAGAGAGCTAGGCAGAAAATGTTTACTACTAAGGCTACAAAGGAGCATATGTGTGGCAGGGGAATCAGCTCATAAAATAAGGATTAACTTGTAGCTTTTTTCACCTCTGGTAGGTCATTAACACACTTTAATTCACTTATGCCCATTTGAAAATATCTCAGTAACAGCAGGGTGATCCCACTTGTTCAGCAGAATAAAACTTCCTACAACAATAGATTTTATTAGTGATGCAGTTGTATATAATAATTTTGCAGCTGACTTGTTACGTTACTGAGTCATTGAACTTTTATTCCTTATTAAAAACATTTATTTTGCTGCTGCAAACATTCACACAAGTACAAACACCACTGCTTGGCTGTGGGGTTRTATGTGCCCTCCTAAAGTGTTTATTCTACAGCTGGTGATTTATGCTCCAACGTGCTTTTACTTCTAGTGCATAGTGTAGAATTCTCTRCCTTGAAGTGGAAGAATCTTGCACTTTTGGAATTTGAACAATAAATGGTTTTAAGTKGTGCCAATACCTGCTTGAAAGTCAGTTCAACACGGCAATTAGAGCATGGTTTTTATCTTGTGATCTTCAATCTTAGTTACCTGAAGCTACCTTTATTTYCAGAAGGGAGGAATTGAAAATTATGTTCTTTTGGCTTGTATGATTAATAGCTGTTCTACAAGTTACAACCTCCCARATCACCTGGGGTTGTTTTTCAGGATCCCCTTTGCAAGTTATTCCATCTCCTTCAGCCTTGGGAGTTTCCTTTAGGGCCACGATGTTTGCTGCAATAAAGATGTGAGTGTGGAGGGACCTGGGAGGACATCTAGTCCAACCTGTGGAGTATAACCACCATTTCTGGGTTTTCCTGTGGCACACACACATGGTCCTTCTGCACTGCTGGGTGCACCCTCCAGCTGTGGCCAACATCCCTCCCAGTTTTGGGGATTGTTTTGTTGGTCTAGAAGCTGCTGCCTGCCCCTATTTCTGTGCCTGCTCCCAGGTGTATTGTTTCTGAAACCCTTGTATTTGCAACAGCTCACAAGGTGTGGGCTGTTCCTGTTCTTCCCTCTCCTTAAGCAGGTATATTTACCCTGTGTCATATTTTTCGCTCATAAACTCTGTCCCGTAGGGTTATTTAAGGGTGGATAACTCCTCTTACCTTACAGCTCATAATGAGTGCTGGTGATTGCACTACAGAAATAGAAACCAGTGATTTACATTCATTCTTGGTAATAAATGACCTTGGGACCTGGTCTCTTAAGACCTAAACTGTAAATAATTAAGCTTTACCTCCATGGATACCTCATTCAACTTAGACTGGTTTTAGCTGTAATTTTATAACAGTTAACTTTTAATTTCTTTCCCAGAGATTGCAGTCATGTAGCATGGTCAAAAAAAAACCCAAAATGAAAAGCTCTGCACACCTTTCTTGTGTGCATGAGACAATAAATGCTGTGCAGTCAAAACCCCCAAAGCTGATGGAGCTGCAGAGCAGCCATGTCTTATTTCCAGCTTGGTTTAATAATTCCAAACAGGAGCAGGCTCTAAGCTCATTGATTCCCTGTTTATTTTKCAAATCTATCAAACTGTGAGCTTTGGGCATCTGAGTTTTGTTGACTAACCTCATATTGGCAATTGAGGTATTTTTTTACTTTATATCCAAAGAAAAGGGAATGCGAAGGAAACAGGGAAGGATGCAATTTTTCAATATTGCCTGATGAAGTGGAGGATTGTAAATTTCTGAAAAGATTAAGTATACTTTTTATTTACTTTTCTRAAGTTAGGTCAATTTGAAAAGTGCCAATTGTCTCTCATGGTTTAGGTTTTTTCATCAGGCAAGGTTAATTAATAGTTTGGTTATTCTGAATAGACTGATCTGTGACCAGCAATGCTCAAATTGCAATGTGAGATTTAGTCATGTGAGCATATCGTGGTGAAATAAATTATTGAATGCAGCATTTGGAATCGAGTCTTAAAAATGACAAAAATATCTGGCTGAATGCACTACTGCACACTCAAATACTACTTTTTCTTCTGAGAATCAACTAGGTGCATGTGAGAATCTTGCTTTTCAGGAAATAGGATTTTTCAAAATTAGTATTTAAAAGAGATTAACGAAAGCCAGGCAATTGACTGCTGTGTGGTTCATTCAACCCCTTTCCTTGAAAGTGTCTGGAATAGAGAAAAAAAAAAACGGAAAATGGTAGCTTTCATTTGGAGAGAGAATGCTTTGCATTTTATGATGCTCTTTTAGAGGTTTCTTTCCCTTCTAATTCAGGCTGTTACCTTATCTCCTGGCTGACTTGCAATAATTACCTGTGCTGAGTAACTGTTTCAGTGTCCAGGCAGTTCCACACTCACTGCTGTGACTTTATCCCTTCCACCCTTCCAAACAGCTCTGAAAAGTGTTTCCCTCTTCTGACAGGGTTCTGTTACTCCTGCAAATCCCACGGACTTCTGCTTTTGTAATTTGATTTTAAACATAGACCTGTTGAGCCAAATACTTCTTGTATTGGCAATCGCTTTTCAAGTGTCTGTTTTGTATGTGCAACAATATGGGGATGAAAGTTCAACAGGGATTTAAAAAAAAAACAAAAAACCACGAAATGAAAAATAAAGTGGAAGCGAGGTTTTCTTCCTATCCCTATTTGTGTGTTTGTGAGAGAACAACACAGCTGTCTTGAATTCTGGGGATGTGGACAGTAGGCAAAATATATTGTAGAGCTTCAGTTCCCTCTGGATAATTCAAAAATACACAAAAAAATCATCATGCTGCTTACAACTTCCTTTGTTACTCTTGTGGTTTGAAATGCATCCCAGGTTCCTCAAGTTTTGTGCAATCTACTTTCCTTCCATAAAYCTGGAGCTGTGGATGCTTCCTCCCTCCTCTGCTGTACTTTCCTCCTGGGGAGGGGTCTTGTCCAAATGCCATTTCTGAATAACAAACCCTCTTATGCTCAGGCCAACAGCGTGAGTCAGGAGTGAGAGAGTTCTTCCACTGCTTGCCTCTGCTCACACAGGTTTGGAAATCTCTGGGAAAGCATTTCTGGTCAGTTTGGCATTAGTTTTTATTCTGCATGTGGCTGGTTTYCTTGTGTATTATCCTCTTGGATAATATCCCCCTGGGGCACACTAGAACATGAGGAGAGAACGACTAGATAAGAGCAACCCACTATTAGGAAAATGCAAATTACACAACATCACGGTTTACATATTTCCATTTCAGAAGCAATCCAAGAAAGCATCATCTCCTCCATCATCAGAGATATTTTACTAATTTGTGTACTCAGGACAATTTGCAGTGGTTAAAGATTTGTTTGTTAACCATTGAAAGCAAATGTCACCTACGGCAGCTCTTGGTGTAAGGCATCATTACTGGGAATGAGGATGCTGGGCAGTATATGCCCCAAATTTTATAGGGGAWTTTGTGTTACCTGAGCACTTTGTCCTTCTTGTCACCTGCCAGAGCTGTCTGATCACTGTGCTAGGGCTACAATGCCTCTTCTGCTCACATTTAAAAGGAAAGGGGATGTTTAGCATCTCTTGAGCTTTCAGACTGCCCCAAGCCTGAGCGAGAGAGGGAGGCCGTGCTGCTGCTGTGCAGAACTGAAGGGGGTGGGGAAGCCTGGCAAAGCAGTGCCTGTGCTTCTGATGTAAAACCAGCAGTGCCAGGGAGGGGCAAGCCCTAAGTGAGAAGTAGCCATCTGCTAAGTGATGCTAAAATTTGGCAGGAGTGAGCTACATACGAGCCCCTGGTGCTCACCAATMGATCTGGGCAGCAGGAAAAAAATGTTAGGACATTTGTTGGGATTTCCCTGCTTGTAAAATAATGGATCACTTCCCTTACAAAAATCTATGGTTTTCTAATATGTTCCATGCAGAAGCATTCAAATATTCTGGGAACCTTTAGAAAAAGAGCTGTGCATGCCCTTCACTRGGGAAAGAGTCAGTGAGGAGGACAGGGGCAACAGAACTTGACCTTTCAGAAACAATAAGGGGTTTTGAGATTATAGTCCACAAGGGCCCTTTTTGGAACCTAAAGCTGTGTGAGCTTTCTCCCCTTCCTGAGATAATAAGCCCTCAGTATATTCCAAATAAGTGTGGAAGTCTCAAAACCGTGAGCTGAAACCTGCCTTTTGTTTAGCCAGGTGTGAGAATCCAGGTGTGAGGGCTCTTCCTGAAGATCCAGAGAAAYTCCTGGGTGACAGGATTGCTGTGCGAGCATGGCAGGAGGGGAAGTGCAGTGTGGGTGTGCTCCCAGCACTACACTTCTGCTGGCAGAAGAAGTCCTGTGTCTCACCTGCATTTTTTTTTTCTTTTGGCTGTAAGATTTCCAAGAGGTTCTGCTCTAGCAGTAAACCTGGAAAGCTTGTGTTGAGGAGGATGGTCTTGTAGCAGGAAAAGGGCTGAATCCAATGGCTTTCTCTCTAATTTCTATAATCCTCGATCCACCAATATGATTAGAGCTGTGATCTTATTTCACATTTCAACCTATGTGGAGGGCAAATGCGAATATCTCCTGTTAACACCACCAGAGAGCCTGGCCCTGGCTGAGATGTTTGTGTGCTTGGAAGAAYTGAGTCACAAAGCTGAATAATGGCAAGGGAAGCAAATTTCTTTGGATGTGCAGTTTGCCTAAATGTCACCTTCAGTGCTCTGGGCTGCAGCTGTGCTGTTTCCCTGCAACAAAAGGCACAAAGGTGGCTCAGCCAGCMTGACTAGATATTAATTGTGCTGGTGCCTTTTGCAAGGAGTATTGACCTTGTGCACAGGCTGGGGATGTTTTGGAGACCTCTCTGTTCCCACCAAGCACAACATGGYCCCAGTTTGTGCTTCCACCAGTCCTCTGCTGTGTGGCTGATGGGGAAAGCATCCACAGCATCCCCGGAGTGGGTGATGTGCTTGGTCCATGGGGTCATTCCTGGAGGAGATGGCTCAGTGTGACCCAGAGTTGGGCCCACACAACCTTCCTGCAATCCTACTAAAATACCTTATCTTTGTGCTAAATCTTATTTGGGCCATAACCTCAACTGGTGCAAGCCGCAGCTTGCTTCTCTTCCCTGGATTTCAAACTGGCACCTGCAGAGAAGTTGAGATTTCCAGGTCACATTTGTGCATCCTTGGAAAGGCAGAAAGAGGGCACAGTCAATTAGAGCAATAATTGCTTCTGCCATTTCACCTGAACCTGTCTGTGAATKAGTTTTCAGAAAGCTTAATGCATAGCTGAGAAACACAAATTGCCACCAAAAAAAAAAGTTTAAAATCCTACCTCTAATCCTTTTGGTGTCTCTGTTGGGAAAGGCAATATTTACAATTGTCAGTGTTAATTTTCTCAGTGATCATCCAACCCAATCAAACAGATGAAGGACAGCCACAGTGTGGCTGGCAAGCTGAGTCCCCGTCTTAAGAACTTTGGACAATGTCAGGAACTATTTTTGAATTATTTGTTCTTAAGTATCTTTTTTTTTTCAGAAAGTCTGCTGTACATGTGCATTAAAAAAAAAAAGGAAAAGGAGGAGAAAAGCATAAGGCTGTATTAAACAATGTGAGGAAAGAGTAGAGGTTATGCAAAGTTCAAGAAGCAAAGGGATATGGTTTAGGAAAACACTGAGATAATGAAAGATAATATATAGATGAAGTAACTGCAATATTGTTCCCCCTGAAACTTGCCTTTTGGGCTCCTAYGGGAAAGTAGAAGTTGACATCTGCTTACTTTGGATTGCCTAGCTGGAAAAACACATGAGATGATAGGCATGAAATAGCATCCTTGTGGGCCCATTGCAGTGCTGATATGAGTGATAAGTGATGGAAGAGAGAGGAGGTAGCAGCAAGCCAGCTATTCTTGATCAAACAAAACTGGGAATAGGATGTTTTTATAAACCTGGTTTAACACTGATTTGATGCACATTGTTACCTTTTCCTTTTATAAAAGAAAGAATCTAATGTGTTTTGGGGATATGTTATGAAAAAAAAAAAGCAATATCAAGTGAGTTTAAATTGCAGCAAGGATTTAGATTATTTATTGAGGAAAACTTTAGAATAAGGCTAATGAGAGCCTGGCCTCCTCCATGCTCGGTTGATAGCCTCCCTCATTAGAGGCCCAAGAAGAGGTTGGGAAGTACCACCTTTTGGGAATTATCTCTGCACAGTTGCTCCTGCCTTAAGGATGTGAGATGACTTCCTTCCACAGTCCCATTTCTGTGATTGTTTGAGAAACTGTTTCAAAAAACTGAGTTTTGGGGAAGCACATGTGAACAAGCAATTGYTTTGATCTGGATAACTTCCCAATAATTTGGTCCAAGCTCTTTTTTACCCAGGGTCTGTCAAAGACCTGRCCTAGTTAAGCAGCAAGTTTCTTGATCAGATTTTTGCATGAAAGCATAGAAATCTAAGTATTTATGTCAGTATGTTTCTTAATTCTTTATATATTTCATGTCTAAATGCTTTAGCCTCTTTTACAATATTTAAATAGCGTGGAGTTTAAAACAGTACTTGCTTAACATTTGAAACATTGWATGAAGATATCTGAAAGCTCTTTTTCATAAAAGGGCTTCCTTAAAAGCTTTGGGTTTATTCTTTAGTCTTATTTCTTTAAGTTGCTTCTCACAGTAACGGAAACAAGGACTAAGTTCTGGGAATGGCAAATAGAAAAAGGACAAGTAGAGAAAAAAATTTCTGCTTTTCATAAGACTTCAGAAGTCTTTGGGAGCTTGCTARAAGTGCTGGCTCTAATCCAATGTGCTTTTATTGGCATACATGAACAAATTATCCAGGGCACAGCTATTTTTCTTACTGCAGTAAAAACAGGGACACTGAATAGAGGCTTTGTGTAGGACAAATATTTTTCCTTTGAAACTGGGTACGAGTTTAAAGTTTATCTAGCATGCCTTCTGGAARAGGGAAAAATACACTTCTCAATCTCACAGAATAGAAAATGTATTCTAATTTAGGCAACTCAGAGCTCTATAAACCAAAATTTAATCATTGGTGTAGTTTTATAATAAACCTCATCATTTCTTAGGCGCCTACACTGTGGGAGAAAGTTCTGTTTATATTGTTTGTAGCTTTGTCCTTCAAAAATTTTCTATGGATTCCTTCCCTCTAGCATCTTTTGCAGGGCTCTAATGTTTTCTAGCCACATGGGTGTAGCCAGGAGGATAAGGGCGTTATGGAAAATAGTTTTTAAGTCTCCAAGGGTAATTCTTCTAATTCCAGCTGAAGCTGTAGCTCACTTTGTTGCAGTGTCATTGCCACTCAAAGGTGGGCAGCCCCTGAGGTCTGACAGCAGGGTCTCCAGTGAGTATCATTTGTGCAAGATCCCCATGAACTGATAAATCATCTTGAAGGAAAAACACCTGATTATTTAATCTTTCTTAGGTCTGTAAGAGGGTGACCTGAAGAAAGATTTTAGTGAGTACTTCTTATGTAATGATCACAAGAATCACCTCCAGAACCATTCTTGTAGAGATTGGAAGTGAATGGTGCAGTCACGTTTCCCCTGACCTCACCTGTCACTCCTCCAACCAGAAAAGGATCAAAAAACATTATCTCACATGGATTTCATCTCCTTCCTTTATTCCCGTCCACCTTCCCACCCACACTGATTTCACACACATTTCTTTCTAATAAAAGCACCAAAGAATGGCAAATTCWTGTTCAGAAATATTCTTAAAAGTCATCTTCCTTCAAACCTTGTGGGAGATTTCCAAAAAGTACAGCTCCTCTTAGGTTTCCTGGAGGCAAGGTATCTTGGGCTTCTGTGCCAGACTGTCTGACATCAGTTTTAAGAAAATTTGACATTGAAAATGTCTCAGCAAATGCCTTCAATTAAATGAATGAGCAAATTGCAATAAAATACCTGGTTGTAGCATTTCAGAATCCATTTCTACTGATAGTTTTGGTAACCACCAATGACAAGTTCCTGGGGAAAATTTTCCTGTGATATGTAAAAATTTAAATGCCATAATTTGATGAAATTGGACTCAAAACCATCGTGCACTGATATTAATTTATCTTTTATAAATGTTTCTAATTTTGTCATTCTTAATCACTAGATTTTTGCTAGAAACCTAATATATGAATGTAACGGCATTAAAATTTTGAGACGTATATGTACTTTTACTTCTGAAAGTTAAGCCTGTAAACTTGCCAAGCCTGGGCATTTACAGCTGCTTTTGAAAAYGTGAATTTGTAAATTAATTTGGAAAAAAAAATTGTGTTTATGCATTTGTTTCAGGTAATTTAAAACAAAACCTCAAAAATATGACATTCACTGAATATATATCCCTGGAATGGAAATGCAGATCAAGGAAGGGCTTGGCRCAGATTAATRGATGAGAAAATTGTATCTGTACAGYRAAACATAAATGATTGCAACTAGGAAATCAGCAACATGRAACACTGAAAGTTTAAATCTATTTTCTTCCCACAGATTGTGGGATCTGCTATTGTTCAGCCTATTTTCTTCCAGGAAACAATTGCTGAGTTACATAAGTGCACTGTAAATACTGTGGCAGGGCGTGACTTCAGTCAGCTGTGACCTCAGTTCAGTGAGTTCTTTTACACTTGACTCGCTTTGTGCTGAATAATTGTAGCTCCAATGTGGACTAATCTCTCATGCTCAGATGCTGAAGATAYTGCTCTTTGTTTCCTTGCTGAATTGCAATATATTCTTTTTGGATATATTTGGTAGTGTGTGTGCTAATGCAAACAAAAATTGATGCTCAGGTTTTTAGGTGACCCTGGCAAGCCGTGTCCAGCTGATGCTGGGATGGAAGTGAGTTATGGTGTGTCCAAAAGTGCTGAGAGCTGAACACACCATGGCCAAGGTCAGGCACCTTCCTGCACAGTCATGTGCCTGTTCTTAACCTCAGGTGAGGAGGGGAAGTTGTCCTTGAAGGTCATTGTTTCRGATCCGTGGTTCGGAAGGAAAAGCCATCAGGGAAATGTTGTGTGGTACAGAGCTCCTGGYTGTTTGGCTTCACTCCTCTGTGCAAGCAAACGAGTCACACAGCTCTTCTCATATCTCTACTTCACTCTGCTGGGGAGTAGAAAATGATTTTGGATTACCTGGTTGGTGTCAAGGAGGTATTTCAAGTAGATGGAAGAAAAATAAATAGCAGTGTTCCCTTGAAAAAKACTTTTTTCCAGTGCATATTTTTCAGCAGCCACACCATAATTTTATTTTTTTTACAGTATATTGAATTGAGTATCTCAGTTGGTTCAGTGATGGTGTTATGGGTTCTTTTTTTTCATAGATGGGAAAATTGAACAGGGTTTGTTAAAGTCAGTGACTGCTGCTRCTAGAATTTAAAATAGCATATGGTGCAATTGATCCTCCAATTTTATTTAAAAATTAATTTGCTTTCCCCTGCCTTTTCTCTCTTCAAATACTTAACAGCAATCATGTGTTAATTTAATACTTCCATATACACATGAGGTTGCAAGGACATTGAAAATATTAGAGGAATATTTTAAATTACTTCTGAGAATCTGAACACTCTACTAACTTCTCTGGTATTAAAAACCTGTTTAATCCCTGAAAGGTGTATTGGTGATGTTTGGTTTAGATTGTGTTACTGGAACTCATGAGYTTTTGCATATCAGTTGTGTGAAGCCTTGTTTGCACATTATTTCAGTTAGGGAAGTTTGAAGAGTTAGTCAGCATTATTAGAATAGCTTGTGCTGTTTATTAAGTTTTAAAATTAAACTTTTAGACTTGCTGTTGAGCTCTGCTGTGAGCTTACCCTTCTGCTCAGCATTGATGATCTTTTGTTGATCAATTACTTCTCAGTTGTACATATTTGTTCACCTTTAACAAACAGAGCCTTTTCTGTTTTTACTGGACTGCATGGAAACTGCCTTTTTTATTTATTAGTTTTSGTACCAAATAGAAAATCAAAATCTTACAATGAGACACGGAGTATGAACCCTCCCCATGGTAAAGCTTGAGGCCTTTCAGATACGTGTGAGTTTGCTTTCAGAGCACTTGATTAGCAGAAGAGCTAAAGATTTTATAATCAAAGCTGTGATCATAAAATGGAATGCMATCAGTGGGTGGTCCACAAGGGTTTGCAGCCTGGATGTTTAAGATGATCAGGAAGCCAGTGGATGTTGCTCCTGCTCAGCTTTGTCTTGTTTAATTCAAGATTGTAACCTGCTACAGACATAGAAATTACTTCTCTATGTGAGTAGCTGATRGACTTCAAAAACTTCACCAAAACTCAAGATAGCAAAATTTTGCAAACAAAAATTAAATTTTGCCACATTTAAACAAAATTAGAGAGATATTGATGAATGTTCTATCTTTTTTTCTCCTCCTCATCCTTTGTGTTAATTTTTATAGTGTGCTTGGAGTATGTCTATATGGTTTCAGTTCAGCTTTTATTATGAACTGTGCCACGCCAATTTTAATATTGTCCCTGTGTCAYGACACAATTATTAACTTGCAAATAAATGTGGATAGGTGGTTAAGCCAGTTTCATTTGGGSAACTTGCAGCAGTATTTTAACATGTTGGAAGTTCTTTCAGTTTTTGGCCAGAATGAGAAGAAAACCTTATCTAAACCAACAAACAACATCTAAAGACTTTGTCTTACTAATCTTTGTGTATTTTAGAAGTTTTTAGAAGTTTGCATTTTTAAAGTGATGGCTTGTTGGCTGTACATGCAAACTGACTTTCAAATTAGTGTCTGGAGTGCCCTCTCTTGAAATCTAATGATGTTACTTGAAGTATGGTGAAACAAAGAATAAAAGGGAATAATGAAAAAAAAAGATCAGAGCGTATGAAGAGGGGAAATACACCTGTGGTGTCTGTGCTAGTTCAGCAGAATTCACCAGTCAGTAGTTACAAGGCAGTTTTGGTTTGTCAGGTTATTTTATTATAAAAATATAAATTTAGGAAAAAAAGAAAGAAATGGCTAACAATAAACCCACCAAAAATCCAAACCAGGAGAGTTTTTTGTGTATCTCTCTTCAAATGGAGAGACTGTGTTGTTGTAGCCACGTTGGAATTGGGATTTATGAGTAAAAATAATATCTTTTGCCAGCTCACTGCTCTGCCTGAGGTAGACTCACCAAAAATACTGTTTTTTTGGTATTTTATAATCCCCTTTTTCTTCTTCCCTTTACAAATTCCTTCATATGCCATAGACACCTTGCTCTGCATGTGTGGAAGGTTTTTCATTTGGGTTTTGGGTTGGGGCTTTTTTTTTAATCCTTTCTTTTTTCTTTTGTACAAAATATTCCAGCTGTGGTGATACATTCTRCAAGGACTGCATAATGATCTTGATCTTGGTAATTAATACTCWTGTTGCTTTAGATGAGGTGGTTAATTCTCTAATTAAAAATAGCAGTGAGTGGTGGCTTCAGTGCTTGGCATATTTATTAACGTTCCTTTGTTGCAATGGGGATTTTAAGTCTTTGAAGCTTTTGTATCCATAAAGCTGTTTTATTTTCTTTCARTATGGTTAGTTATAAGTCATTGCCCAGACCGGAGTGAAAGGGATGAGAATAGGTTGCCATGCCAGAACAGGAACCTGTTTTCAAGCAGGATCTTTATTAGAGTGGCAGTAATAAGGGCTAAGTCTGTGAACATGATCTGTCTGAGGTTTATTCATTCAGTTCTTCCTGTTGGTCTTCATATTTCTACCCTTCCTCAAAATAAAAGATGGCTGTCTTAACTGTATTGTTAGAATATTTCTTTAGCAGTGAAYCACTGGAAAATATCATAGCAGGAARAAGAAGACTTCCAGGGCATTTTTTATCTTGTTAGTTTTTCMAGTGGAAAACTTCTCTTTTAGCTARCAATTATTTTTCTGAAGACAGGCCTTTTATTAAGTCTTCTACTTTGGTTGATAATTAGGACAACAAATTTTCTTAATAAATTGATCCTATCCTTCCTACTGAAAGGAATACTGCTGATGAGTTTAGCATGCTCCTTGTTAGTGAAGAACTGAGGGAAGAACATCAGATTTCAGAAAGTGTCAGTGAAAATCAAAATACTTTCTGAAACTGGGAAAAACAGTATTGATCAAGCTTGTCTGCTGCACTGCATTGTGAGAAGGATGTGAATGCACTTACAAATCCCTCCTGGGCACTCTGTGTGCTTTGTCATTGTCCCCTGCCTGGACAGAGTTCTGTTTTTTGTCTGTTACTGTCTTTAGTTGCTTGAAATGCTCTCACCCCTCTGACCCCTTACACAAACAGGTAAATAATATTCTGGAGTTGAGCTCAGCTTTCTCTAAGGAGTAAAATTCATGGAGGAGAGAGAGACACATCCAGTCCTTTCCTCCCCACCCCCAGGTTTCTTTAGCAGTCCCCCAGTTAGCTAACACTGCATCAAGCACTAAACACAGGATGCAACTCAGTGCAGATCTGCATAAATTAAAATGCAGTGTAATTAGTGCTAATGGCCACAACTGCTCTGAATACAGAGAGGACCCTGAAAGAAACAGCATTTTCAAAATWATTTTATTGTGGCTATTGCATTAACATGTTTCCCAGTGCTTGGACACAGGAGTGAATGCTGGAGTGTGCACAGCTCAGAAAGCTCCAACCTTCCCAAAATATCGAGTGCCTTGGAGAGGCAGAGGGCCAACAGTCACAGAAATGGCAAATCAGGTTCATCCATTTTGTGWTGAAACTGCAGCATTTGTAGGGCCTGGCTTTCAATTTTCTGCACTGATTTTTGCCTTCATCTTTCCTACAGCTTTGGGGTGCTCCAATCTGCTTAATAGGAAACTGAAAACATTGCAGTGCAAAGCTGCTGCCAGCTCAACCGATAGCAGATTTTCTTAGAGAAATTAYGGTATCAGTGCTCTGAGGATGGAARATCCCCAGGGATCATTTCAGAAGTATTACTTACGCATTCATGTGCATTTTGGTGTTTGTCTCAAGGCAAGATGTTGAACAACCAGCAGAACTCATGTTTGCTCATGGTTGTGCTCTGAAGCAAGTCCYGAAGCAGAGGGCAGCAGCATTATTTCATCTGGCTCCAAAGGATGTATTTCTGTCAAGAGTTCCCCATGTGTAAAATCCGTGGCTGGATGAAGATACAAATAGGAGAGTGATGGGTCAGAACAACAAGGCAGACACGAGGAGAAACCGTTTAAAAATTTAGCAGGGGTAGGGAAATTGTGTGTGGGTGAGAGGGATGAGGTTYGAGAATGAACAGATGAAAAGTCAGGCAGCAAGTTAAACAGTTTTTGTACATTCTGCAGGTCAGCAGTGCAAAATGCTGTGGGACAGCAGGAAGAGGCATTTTTATTGAATTTACAGGGAGTTGCAGTGTAGCATGGGTACATGGATTTTTTTTTTTTTTGGCTGTTGTTTTGTTCTTCCATAATACTTTTATAAAAGGGGAAGGGTGGAGAGAGAGTGTCCTTATGTGACATTGCTGCATTCCCAGATCTGCTGGGGAATGGTGTTACCCTGTAATAGCCCACTGGTTTTTGTATCCGTGCCTGTGCTCTGCTGGGGAGAATTTTGGCGGTTTTAGGGGCACATGATGACAATGACTTGTTACTAATGACATTTTCTTAATCAGTAGACAGTTATCATTCCAGCCATTATTGGCTTTCCTTTTCCTTCCTGTACATCCTTTCCCTCTTAGCCCTTCCTCCTTCATAATTTTTGAAATACCCACATCATTAAGTTGTTTCTC
>NW_026623254.1:818211-961365 GCF_030028575.1 Malurus melanocephalus
GGATTACCACCTGTAACTGCTGACTGCTAAAGGAGAAAAGCACATCTGTCTCAGAAATGGTTTGTCTGTTAYAGAGCTGGACCCTTGTCATTTACAGAGCTGCTGACTACCAATATCCCTTCAAAAATAAAGCTGATGGCAGCAGTGGATTTTTTTGTTGTTGTTGCTGAGATAATTTAATGGGGTTTTTTTTCCCAAAATATAATACTTTAAACTATTTTTACTGGTTTTAATTATATATTATTTTAATATACCTAAAGATAAATACCTTGATACTTGTCATATTATTAATTATTCTTCTATCTATTTTCTTGTTATTTTTTCCTCTTTAAATCTTACTTCATTTTCCTAGTTTAAAATAATTCTTTTGCAGAGCAGGCATGATTTTTTTTTTTTTCACGATCCTGAGACATGACCATTTTTGGTCATATTCACAAATAAACTGTTGGTAGTTCAGGCCTAATTAAAGAGGGATCTTATATTTAATTGTGAAGGATGTTTATTTTAAAGTCTAGGGCACCAGCCTAGGTTATTGTGAACTGCTGGGCTGAGGTGAAAGGGAGGATTAAAGAGGAAGTGGAGTTTATTAATAGACTCATGGCTGACAATGGCTTTGCAGTGTGCAGGGGTTGACTTTTGCTGCAGGACTGACTGGGTTAAGAGATGAAAGAGCATTTGAGATGAGAAACACAGCAGAGAAAGCTGTGCAAGTGAAYAATGAACAAAGCCCTGCACATACTGTTACCCTGTTGTGGTTTTCTTCTTTTCTCCATCATGCACTTAAATGGGAAAAAAAAAAAAAAAAAGTTTTCCTAATCTTTTCTTTTTTTTCTGAAACATTTAGGATGAAAGAGATTAAATTGTCTCATAATTTTGGGGAATCCCAAGGATGTTTTTGATGCTGTTATAAATACTTGGACTCATTATCAATAATCGTGGAAAAGGATTTGTTTGTATTCATATTCAGGAGCTTTCTTGAACCAAATGACCAAAGCATGGCATGGCTTCTTGAAATTGTCATGTTGAGGTAGTTGTCCTGGCCTTTTGAAAGCACTGGAAAATTGCATGAAGGGCAGGAAATACTGTTGGCTTTACTCAGCTATCTAATAGCAAGTGGTGTTTTGTTTGCATATCAACTAAAGCTGCCTAAAACTTTGCTGTTTGCTTGGCAGAACAAGCTGCTTGCTTGTCCTTTATTTATTTTGGAAATCGTCAAAATTTTTTACTTCAGATTTTCGGTATCCATTCAAAATATAATTCTGAAGCTTTTTATATATAAGTCGTGTGATGCTTTACAGTGGGCATGTATTTGGTCATGAGATGTATCTTCTTTCCCCAATGTGAAAATCTGCTGCTCTGTTTCCTTCCTGCTTTAAAACCCAGTGTGTCACGCTGACTTCAAAGGCTGAAGCTTGAAATTCTAATATATTACATTCCTTCTACTTAAAATGCGTGTTTCACCACATCCATAAAATTGAGCGAATACAAATGGAAACCAAGTATTTGTCAGATTAAGATGTCAGAGCAGTGGAATTATTCTGAGACAGTTTTAAACCAAGGGGTTTTTTTTTTTTCAAGATCTCACTTTAAGGCAGATAGTTGCTGAATTTGTTATAAATAGGACTGTGAGAAAGGCTCCAAATCACAAAATATTATGGCAAACAGAATTGTTAAATAAATGCTATTTTAAACAATGTGTGCATGGAGAGTAACRTGGAGATACCAAACAGCAATTGAGATAAATTGTGTGTTTTGGATCTGGTCACTCTTTGGAARGTAATCACAGGCTAAACTGTTAAGCAGGGCAGCAAACTGAGCATGGCTGCAGATGATAAGAATTAATAACTGATAGGAARGGTTGAAGAGCTTAATGGCAGCCTGGGCTGGAAAGGAGCACCCTGAGCAGCTCTGCTCCAGGCAGGCGCTGAAACGGAACAGGGAGTGCGCAGTGAGCTGGCAAATTCTGCTGAGAAAATGAGTAGTTGTATCCTTTCAAGTCATGGGACAATTTCAGGATGCTTCCCAAAGGTTGTAATTGCTAATGAATTGAGCAGTACTCAGTAATTTATCAGAGACAGCTGCTAAGGACTGCACTCCATAAAAAGAGTTTTAGAGCAGCCGAACAGGCTACCAGGTTGGATATGTGATGTGTTTGTGGGGAATGAAAGTAAAATATGCTTGTGTCACTGGAGAGGGTCTGCAAGGAGTAATCAAAGACTTYGAAGAAAATAAAATAAACTGAAAAAAAAATTAAAAAAATAAATATACTAAGCCAACATGCTTTATAATGCTTCATARTGCTTTATAATGCCCACTAAAAGCAACACCACCCTTCCAAGTGATTTCACTTGGCATATGAAATATGCCCAGTTCTAGTTTTACTAACTGCATCTGAGGCAGGAGATGCCAGGTGCTCCTYGGAAAGGTATACAAACTGTTCTCAGCACACAACACCAGCAGCTTGTGTGTCCCTTGAACTGACAGGGTTTAGAGCTTAGCACAGATTTTGGTTGTCTTTTGGCATGAAAAAAGAAAGTAGTAGAATATATGCATGTATGTGGATGCTCAGTAGGTACTGGCAGGTCAATCAGCTGCTGTAGAACAGGAAGAGAACAGTTAATGTGGGGCAGTGAGTTGATTTAGGGGCTCAGGAGATWTGCTGGCTGAAAGGCAGCTCTAGTGCAAACAGAGCTGGTTGTGCTTGCTTTGGAAATGGAGCTTTTGTCAGGCACAAATTTTATCTGATATGCTTTTGGCTATTCTGCAGTGTGACTGAAATGTAGRGAAAGAGTCAAATTTGGATTATTCATGTATGTATGCAAATAAAAGAATATTTGCCCATGCTAAATTTGAATGTGAAAGGGTTATGAAAGTCACTTTCCAGAGTCAGTTTTAACTTCAATGGACATGCTATTRAAGGGAGAAGGCAATTTTTAAACTGTTTTATCATGGCCTTTTCAGTACTACTTTTATACGAAAGGTTTCATTTGCCTTGCCAAACTTTCTTAAGTACCGAAATAGCTAACCAAGTTTCCTTTTGTGCTAACTATTGTGTTTTATTTTGATAATGTATTTTTCTAACAATTAAGCTGATATGTTTCATAGAATATGTATAAAAAGATCATTTCAAAAGTTTCATTTAAAGGAAATGAATTGAGGGTTGAAATTAAGCGCGCTTGACTAATAAAGTTGCCATTCGGAACATCTAGTTCACTTTTGCAGTAGATGTTGTTCTTTATTTAGTGAGCCTTTTATTTCTAAAGCTATTCCTAAAGACCATTGTATCGAAAATAATAGCTTTGTTCACTAAATTATAAATTATTTGAAGCAATAACTATCAAATTGCAATTGGGAGAAGTTCCACAATGGATCTTTGAGGCATCCCCGGGATGCAGTTAATAACAATTGAGCTTGTTGATGCAATTTTGTTCCCATTTCAACCATAATTTTCTCATTAGGTTCGTATTACTTCGGTATTAAACCTTCATCTTTTAAGAGGCTTCAATTYAAGTGCTGTTATTTCTTTTCCCAGGTCGTTTCTTCCAGTGAGTGACAGTAAGAATGAATGGACACATATCAAACACCCCTCCCGGTGGATACGGAAGTTACTTTCCTCAAATGAAGTAAGGTTATGCCTTAGACTTTCCGTTTAWGGACAAAAAAATAGTGTTGTACTTCTTTCTTTAAGCTTTCATTTCAGATAGAGTTATAATTAGTAGATCCCACTGGAATTGTGCAAAGGCAATTTCTTGTAAAAGAGTAAAGGGTCTGCAAACTGTGGAACCAAAGTGACTGATTTCATCTGACTGATTTTTGTGTAAGGGAAAGCTGTTTTWCTGCATGGACTCAGCTGGAACAGGCAAATAAATTGCTGTAGCCATAACTTCCTTGTTATGTTACTCGGAGAGACCTTTGTGTGCCTGAGATGTTTAAGGTTGGCTCTGAGTGAATGCGTTTTTATGCATAAAAGATGAGGCTGCRTTCTCCATCTGTGGGAACAGCCTGTTTCCAGTAAACAGAGCACAGCAACTGCTACCTGCAAGTGTTACCTTGCCTAAGACAGGAGGGTGATCCTGTAGCAGGAGCATGGCACTAGACTTACTCACAACAATAATGAGRATTTACCTGTCTGATGCCAAAGAACATGTATTCCTGCATGGAGAAGGAGATTTGTGCTGTCTTTTGYTTCTCATATTGTTGTCCCTTTAAGGTGGACTCGTATATGGCTCATTCTCGATACACTTGCAGTCATATTGCCTTTTCCTTTGTGTAAAACCATGACAGTAATTTTAAGTTTTAGATTAGAAATGGCTAAAATTGTTTAAAGCAATCCACACTTGTGTACACAGAAAACAAAYCCCAAATCCTACCCAATTCTTTGGCGTAGTCATTATTGTTATTGCTCCTATTATTATCATTATTATAATTATGCAGTGAATTTTGTTAATTGAATTATGGTGGTATCTGTGTGTATGCCACACCCCAGTTGTGCATAACCTTGTATTAATGCAACAAAAAAGAGCTCAGAAAGGCCTGCAGCCCAAGTGAAACATTCTCCATCATATTTATGGTATGGAACAAATATCCAGGATCATTCTCTGTTACTAATGTTGTAGGTATGTGTAGTTCTACATAAGGGAGGGTTTTGTTTTTTCCAGTGCCTGTTTCTATGTTCCAAATAAATCTATACAAAAGATAATCAAATTTTTTTCTTCCAGTGGCTATGGCTCCCCAACGYTTGCTCAGGCAGAGAGGGAGCAGAATTCAAGAACAAGTGCAAAAGCTCTCTATGGTAAGGTGGCAAAAAGTTTCTGAACTTCTATGCTAAGTTGCTGTTTAAATATTTGATCATGATGTCATGGAGGAAATATTTTACATGTATTAGTCTGGAAGTGTATGTAAATACACATGGGTGTGTCTGTCAACTAAATTAAAAACCAAAGTGATTTTATTCCTACTAAAGTGAGCTAGGCTAACTAGAAAATGCTCAGTTTACTTAAGTAGAGAACYTCCACCTGCTCATTTTCAAGGCAGCCATGTGTAAAGCATTCATCACCGAACTCCAGGTGATCCTTTAGCTAAGATATGCATTCAGGAGTTTAGCTGTGCTATGGGTTTGGTTTGACCCTCTGCCTCCCCACCTTCATCCCCTTCCAGCAGAAAAGCATTTACAATATTATTCTTCTCTGGCACAAGGATTTAATGGAAATCAGAGTTGGTGAAGTGGATTTGGAGCCCTGTTTGGCGTTCTGTTTTCAACAGGCTCTGTGACTGTCAGATGTGATGYTACTTACAAATGCCTAAACGTATTTGCACTCACCAGCTACAAATGGTAGTATTTGTCTTGGCTGTACACACTACTCTCCAGCCTGRTGCCAAATCACTGTGGAGGAGAAATGTAGTCATGTTCCTTGCCAGCCAAATTGCCCCATTTTCAGGTCATCCTCCTCCACTGCGAGTACATCCCACTGATAGCTGTGCTGGAGTGGAAGTAGAAGCAGCAGTGAGGCGGTGAGAAGTTCTGCTTTGTAAATCTGTGCMTGTTGCTAAATGCTCTTTTGAAAGTCAGTATGACTGACAAGACTGGAAGGACAAGGCTTCCCCTGAGGATCTGGTCCTGTACAGAACCCCTCAGACATCAGCCTGCTCTCCCTCTGTGTATCTGCCACTCTTCTGCAGGTTAASCAGCTGGAAAGCTCAAAGAGAGGTGGCTGATAACTGCAACATCCAAGTAGTAAAAAAGAGTGATTTCTGCATCCTGTATGGGTTCGCTCAACAAAACAATTGCAAGTGTTGACAGAAATAGTAGGTGGTTACGGAAACCAGCAAGAGACATTACAAAAAACTCTTAGCAGTTTATTTCCTTATGATTTTTTTTTTTCTTTATGTGGTTTCTTTTTCATTTTATGTCATCATCGTAATTTTTCAGGAGTACATGTTTCAACAGTGTGGCAATATCAGTGTCTTAACCATGTCCTTTAATCTTTGTGGGCTTTTAAAATAGTATCTCTCTGAGCTTTTTCCTGTCAAACATGATGGGAGGGTCACGTGTCAGGAGAAGCTGGGGACAAGTGAGTAAATTTGATATGTACAGCAGTGTTTTTTTACTTCCAAAATACTTAACTGAATTCAGGTACTGATTGAAAATGCTTGCCATGAAACTGATGTGTGGTGGCTCCTGTAAAATKAATTGTCCTTAGTTCACTTCTCTTGTTGGTAGATATATCACAGAACTGTAGTTGCAGTTGCCAGGAGCTGAAAGAAGTGGAGGAATCAGTTATTTTGGAGCTSCAAGTGGATATGTGTTGGCACAGCTTTTAGAGTGCAGTTTGCACATTTTGCTACTTCTGCTCTGTTTTATACACTTAAAGATCCAGGCTGTTGCTATCACCACATACATGAGCTGGAAAAGACAAGGGAAACATCTAAAACCTTTCTCAAATTCAGGGCAATTTAATTTTCCTAATTTCCTAATTTTTAACAACCAAGTTACTACTCTCTTGCATCCCACATGTGCGTTGTCTTCCTTTGTGATGCTAAACTTTTTGTGCATAGTGTCCCAAAGGGGGTGGAAAGCATCTGAGTGATACTGGAATTGTTAAAATGCATTAAAAATTCTCATTAAAAAGTATGTTATTTATAATTAATAACTGACTAAATTATTTTATTTGAGATTCATGAGACTGAAATCCTATAAAGCAGGAGGGAGCTGTCTTAGCTTTACATTTTATGTTGTGTTATGTACATATGTTTTAAATGTATTATTTTATTCAAGTTAATAGATTCAGTTATACTGGAAAAAAAATACCTATAATTTTACTGTAAAAGTAAAATGGACTTTTTTTTATTTTGCTGAAATTTGATTACATGACATTGGCAGCAAACTTTTGCCTATGAAAAATTTCCTTTCCTTGGAAAACTTCAGTGTCATTTTGACCAAGCTACCTATTCATGACTATCAATGAGTGAAAACGGTACCTGGGTTCTTAAGTGACCACTTGATCTTCAACTCAATTCCTTCCAAGCATTATAAAGACTAAATTGAAAAAAGGAATTATTATTATTATTATTATTATTATTACTACTACTACTACTACTACTACTACTATTACTATTACTATTATTATTAATATTATTATTAACACCACATTGATAATAATAATTATTGTTATTGTCATTATTATTACTACTACTACTTATTATTATTACTCCTTTATTATTGCTACTACTTATTACTCCTTAATATTGTTTATTGTTATGTGTGTGTRTTTCTATATATACAGAGGCGTGTTTATGTCGTGGCATGAATTTTATGTCTTAGATCCCAGTGCTGAGGTGATTCATGATTGTTCAGCCCTTCAGTCATCAGACAGGYTGGCCACAGTGCTGTGGGAAAAAGGCTGGAATTTTATTGGTGTTAGCCCCAGTTCAGCTGTAAACCAAAGTGGARCCATCACTATCTCTGATGTGTCTGTCTGACAGCGAGAACTTCCTTGCAATTGCCTTTTCTCCTGTGTCAAATAATCCCTTTGTTTTCTCTCATTTCCTTCCTGAAATGACCCKTTTTCTGTTTGCATGACAAATCTGTCTCTGAACCAGGAGGGAAGGTGCCCTCTGCGCATCCTTACAGGGTTTCTGTCATCACTGGCTTCCCAATCTTTCCACCTGCAATGGGCTTTGGCTCCTACTGTCATTTGTTGACGTAGCACTCTCTTCTCCATCTGCCTTGAGTAGTTCTGCCCTGGGCAGAGGTGCAGCMGTGTCAGGGCTGTGCTGGGGCTGTGCCAGAGCGGAGCGGCTGCGTTCCTCGGGAGGAATCAACCAGGAGCTCGCTCCACATCATCACATTACTGTGCAAAATAGAACTGAAAGATGTGGCTAAAATTGTCTTCACACACCTCGTTARRAAAKACTGAGTACARTCTTTAGAATTTAACTTTTGTMYGCCSAGTTTATACTCTGGTGRCTGTGATTAGGAGCTAGAAGTGGAATCGCCTGTGTGTTTTTGCATTGCTCATGTGCCTCATTYGGAGCAAGAGCTGCAGTGTAACAAATTCAGGGAAATCTCAAGCAGCTCCCAGGCAGGTAAATGAGTCCATGGAAAGAAGCCATCCATRTAATGTGCTTGTAGTGTTCTGATTCTCAAATTAAGTTGACAATTGACTTATAAACAGCACACTTCCTTTGACTGCTAGCTCCACACAGTCATCAGAGAGAAGCCTGTGGTGTAAATCTCTGAAAGTGATAGTGTTTGTTCCTCTGAAAAGGAGATTGGTTTTGAACTCAAGTTTTGACCTTTGTCCCCGGATGTTTAGGTCACGTCTCCTGCACTTTGCTCTGCCTCAAGCTGATTTTTTTTTTCCAGCTGTGCTGCAATCTGTTCTTAAAAGGATATCAGCAATCAGTCCAATGCAGATAAATGGTAGTAAACGAAATATTGGGCTTTTCTGCTTGATGACGTGTGGAATYATTTTATACTGTCACTCCAGGATTCTTAGGGCGGCTTGTGACGGAGATTCTCATTCCATGTCCGCGTGGGTTGCCATCAAATTTCAGAGCAATCTACAGTCCTGTTTTTCTGYGTCATGTACTGTCTGGGAGTGTTTTTACTTGGCTAAAAGTCTTTGGTTTAGACATTGCTTTTTCTTTTCTGGTGGTTTGAATGCTTTCAGAAATGAAAATAAAATCAATGCCTTTCAACATCTGTTTAAAAGCAGAAATGTGGTCTGTTCCTGATGATTGGTGAATTCAATAATTTTACAAAACGTGAATGGCAGTAATATCTGTCCACATAAGACATCAAGAATAGAACCAGTTTCTGTGGATCAATGTTCCTGTTCCTTCAGAAGCTTTAGTAGCTGGTAGATCTTACATTCAGGACCTATGTAAGTRAAATGTTGTGCTGCTTTTCACTTTATTGCCTTTGTGTTGTGAGAGATTTTATTTTAATCAGATTCTTCTGGGTTGCATTTGCTATAGATTGTGATTAGAATTTAACTGAAGTGCCTTTTGCCATGATCCTCTTTTATTTTTTTTTTCTTTTACCAGAGGGAAAATCCTTTAGGTAAATGGTGTGCAGCATACCAGCAGAGTTTGATCTTACTGGTATTAAGGCTGCACTGTATTTTAAGTGGTGGATGTAAGAGTAGCAATGAGTAGAGTATGTATTAAAAAAATCTCAATAACTTTGATAGTTTGATTCATATTTTGATAGTTTTATGCATTATATCTGGAAGTGTCTGTTGCAGCATTTCACTTCAGCTTCAATAGCTTCTTCATGCATGATGGGACCTGTGAGAGGCTGAGATTGATTGGGAGGATTAGGAGAGTGAAACAGAGCATACAAAACATTAGTTTGTTTTCATTGTCAGGGGCTGACCCCAGCTGAGGACCTGTCCATTTGTTTGCTCATTCCCCCTGTCTCCTCTCTGCAGCAGAATAGGGGAGAGAATTTGAAGAGCAAAAGCAAGGAAAAAAAYGTGATAGACCAAGATAAAGATGGCAAAATAAGTGAAGGAAAGARCAGGGAGGAAAAAAGACTGAGTAAGACAAAGGCATTTGCTCACAACTTCCCATAAGCAGAGCAATGCCCAGTCTATCCCAAGWCTCCTTGGAAAGACTACCTGCCAATTTTACTGCTGAGCAGGATGTTAAACATTATGGAACACCCCTTTGGTCAGACGGGGTCAGCTATGTCCCCTCTCAACCACTTGTGCACCCCAGACCACTCACTGGGGCAGCAGAATAAAAAATAGAGGAGGCTTTGACATGATTGAGCAACAGCTGAAAYATCCCTGTGTTATCAGATCCCAAATCACCTCCTAGCCAGACTGACTACATTGAGCACATCAGCAAATTCTGTTCTTATTTTTAATTATGGTTTTAWATGTGTTACTTGCATTTGAAGACCATTTAATAAGTGAAGAGATGTTTTAAGGTTTCTCTAAAAGCAGTCAGATTAATATTGATAGGTAAGAATCCGCCACTTTGATATGTGAAAGAGTTGAKAGATGGAAGCTACATTTCCAGAAGAATGGAAATGAGCAACTTTGTAGGAAGAGAAGAAGAAGATGTATACWGATGAGAAAAGCTGTGAGAGTCATGTGCTGAGATCTGTCTCTGACTTGGGGGTGAAAACACAGAGGTGCTGTAGGAAGGAGCAGCAGTCCCTTGTGTCCCATGGATAAAGGAGGACAGAGAACAGGTTTATATCAATATTTGTAGAAGCTCAAGACAATGGAGCACTTCAGCAGGAGCAGATATAAAAGGGTTTGTGTCCTTTCTGATGGCAAGGTGAGGGTTTTGGAGGGTTGTAGGTAGGACCTGGGACAGGAGCCAAGCACTAGGAGAAAGCAGAGGTTGAMATTTCCTTTTGAGCTACTGGCAAAAACCATGGGACAGAGCATGTATTCTAGCTGCCAGYCTTTTTCTTTTATTTCCTTTCCTTTTTCTATTTTTCTTTTTTCCTTCCCCTTTCTTTGTGCTGTGTTCATATTATCACGGGGGGACTGTTCATCCTTCAGTGCGAGTCACACCAGGCAGCCAAGGAAACCACGTCTCAGGGAGCCTGGGTGATGAGCAGCTCCAAGGGAAAGGAGACTCACTTGTAAACTGTTGGATTGCAAAAGGTTTGAAAAACAAAGGTTGAAGATAAACACAATTGAAGAGTTTTGCCTGATGCCAGGATATGTTAGAAGATGTATTTTGTAAGGTGAATAATTTCAGAGTGTAACTGCAGTACCCACCTCCAGATCTCCTATAGCAGTGCTTCAGTTTCAGCTGAAATGTTCTGTTCTACCCTAAATGATAACTTGGGTTTCTGGCAGGTTCTAATTCTCATTCTAACTGCATTGAAGTAACAAATTGGTAAATATGAATTGCTCTCAGTATGGACCCTCAGTTTCTGTGTCTGTACTTTTTATTAACATAGACACAGATTGACTTTTGTTAAATGTAATTTTTTGTAAATTATTATTATTATTATGTTGTAATTAACAATGCAGAACTCGAGGGGCTGTCCTTGGCTCTCAMGTGTAGGCAACCACAGATATGATCAACACGCAGAAAGCTCTGTCTCTTCTGTAAACACTCTTGTTCTCACCATGACAGTGTGTGTTGAGCACCTTTCCATCATGTCTAACTGGGAGCACTGTGCTGCTCTGTGGAAGAGGATGTGTTAATCAGTGCTACAAATAGTTTTGAAATTCCCGTCTTAGCACAGAACAAAACTGATGTGAAGCAGAATAAGGAATCTCTTGCAGAATGTACTCTTTTCTTTTAAATTCCTTTGGAGCCTCTACGTATGCCAGATTTCCTTCATTTATTTAAAGCAACTCCAACTGTTACTGTTTGCAGGATTCATAAATTTTACAGTGGWTGTAAACTTTCTTATGCTTGTTTAATTTAATAGCATAAAACGTGCATTTTTGTTCACCTAAAAGARGATAACGCTCAAAACTGAGTATCTTGTACATTGTTTACTGAAACAAGTAATTTTTTTTTTGTTTATTTCTTTAAAACACATATTCTGTCTTACTGGACAGTATTTAAGTATCATTTACAGCCCATAAGAAGACTGCTAACTGATCCCCTTAGAGATGCAAATAATTCTATGGGATTAAACTAGATGCTCCTTTTTAATCCCCTTGTTTTGTTAGGAACAGATGGACTTTACTTCTTCAGATCATCATCCAAACAAAAAAAGAAAGGTAGCAGATCAGACAGTGCTGCTTTACTGAGTGTGTTCCTGGGGTGTGCATGTTTGTGTGTTGTGGTTAAAAAGACAATTAACTGAAAAAATAAGTAACATGCTGCAAAAGCAGAAATAGCAGATGCAGATGGAATCACCAATGCTGATCCTCTGCCCTGTGATTACAGAAAAATGGATAATGAAAGTAAGATATTTTATATCTTAAGTATAAATGAAATAATGAAAGTAATATATTTTATATATTTTGAAATATTCACACACCTGACTAAAAAATCGTATAATAGTGTTCTTAGATTTGATTGTTTGCACTGCACRTTTCCCTTGATAAAGCAAACTGAGCAGCTGCTGTGCAGGATTGGGATGGCTCTGTTGCATGAGTGGCATTTGTCACCGTGGGAGGGGGGCTTCAAGCCAGTGATGTATTTCAGAAACTTGTTTTTGGTGAAAATCACTGAGAAGCGGAGGGATAATGGTATATTTATAAAATGTGACAAATGCTTCTACCAGTATCTCGTGTCTTTGTGTGCACCTGGAATTCCTCTATGGAGGARCCCTGGTCACAGAAGAGACTTTATGGTGTCCTCACTGCAGATCTTTGTATGTCACAGATCTTGTGCTTGGTAGTGGTTTAGCATTTAGCATTTTTTATTTTGCAGAAAGTAATTTAACCTTCCTGTCAACAGAAGCACTTTTATTTCATCTGCAACTACTCCAGGTGTGATGAAATAGGTGTATCTTTTATGTACATGAAGTACTTTCCTTCTGAACAAAATCTTCAATTTTAGTTGAAGATCAAAAATCAAGATTTTTAATGAACTGTAGGAAGAAGAATTGCCTGCTCCCAGAGTTTCCTTAGACCTCTCTGTGCCATGTCATCTAGTGACTTTTTCAAAACAAAGCCCCTGGTGTTCCAGATCAGGCACTTAGGTAGTTTTTTAGTGAAGAAAAAAACAAACCCAAAAAAACCCCCCAAACCTTTCAAATGTTGCATTCAGTTCTTTTCCACTATATTTGAAAAGTGTTCTTCGGCATTCATCGAAATTCATTATTTTGTGGTGTGGGTGTGTGTTGTGTCTTCATCTTACTTTTCCCCTTCGCCTCCTGGTTTAACGTGAATTTATTGTACAGAGTAAAAGGCACACGATGTTTCTGGTTTTGCAGCATTGTGTCTTCTTAGCTGAAAAATACTGCTGTTTAGAGGTATTTTGCTGTGTATATGTGTATTTCCATGCATGTTCCTGCATTAGCAATTCAATGAATTGAATACTTTATGAGGAAACAAAGGATGAGTCAGGTCTTCTTTTGTGTGTGGCTTTGTTGTCTTGCAGATTTAACATAAGTATTTCTACATATCAGAAAATACTTCTGCTTTGAAGGAGGTTTGTACAAATCCAGTGAGCCCAGTGCTCATTATCATACTGCCACCAAAGTAGTAAGCCAAAGATTTTAATGATCAGGCTTCCCAGAGAAGTGTTTCCAGTCAGAACAYTGCTCCCCTCCAGTGTCCTGACTCACTGGATGATAACTGGCTTTTGTTTGCACCCACCAGCTCTCTGTTAGCGCTGTTGACGTAAGAATGGTCCTTGTTCTGGCCTGTGTGGGGGTGGAGGCATTTTCTGCTGAAATACAGAAATTAACCACAGCTTATCTCCTCTCCTCATATATACAACTTGTCCAAAGCATCTCTGAGAAGCAGTCAAAACACCAGGATAAGACACTGAATGAATAATTGCTCTTTCTTTTCCTCCCATCTCTAGAACAAAGGAAGAATTATGCACGAGACAGTGTCAGCAGCGTGTCTGAAACGTCACAGTATCACGTCGAGGTGAGATGAGACCGATCCCCCCATCACAGCTTTCAGTTACACGCGGTTATTTTTGCCTGCGTGTTTTTTTGGGGACATATCAGCTTGAAGGCACATGCATCTTCCAAAATATCCCGCCAGCCTGGGGTCACTTCGGAATGGATTACACTGAAATGTCTGAAAGTCTGTAGCTTTGCCATAAAGAGCTGAAATTTGGGTGTAGAGGAATGKAAGCAAAGTTGTGTGTAGTTTGGCAAATGGACAGGGCTTCCCGACGGGGTATCAATTCAAYGCCTTGCGCTGCCCTGTCTCTGAACCTGGCTGCTTGCAAAGATGAGGCAGAGCTGAATAACACTGTGCTGCTGGCAGGGCACACTGGATGATATTTAAAACTAATACTCTGATCAGATATAATCAGCAGAGGGATTAGAATATTCATAGAGTGCTGAGCGTTAACCCCTCAAAGCCCCACTGAGAAGGACACGTAGTAGCTGAACACTTTCTGCCTGCACAGATTCTTCCCCAGCATGAAGAGCAAAGTGTGTGACTCTCTGCCTTAATCTGCTTCACAGAATTACTGCTTGCTGCTCTCTGAGTATTTAAAATATTCAGCAGAGTAAACCTGGGTGCCTCTGTGGAGCCTGTTAAGCACTTTTTGAATGTGGTGCCTCCTTTTGCAGCCTTACTTTGKCTCAAACTTTCTCCTGCTGCCATCAGACCACTGCCATGGGTTAAGCCAAGTCTTGCAAACACCACAGACACTCAGCTCTTTTTTGCTGTGTTTTAAATCATCTCTGAATTGTGAGATCATRTGCAGAAGACTCTTAATTTTAAGTGCTTCAGTCCTATGATCAGCTTGCAAATGAGCACATGTGCTGCTTCTAATTGCCTGTATTTGTGTGGTTTCTTCACAATGATTTTGGTCCTGTACTGGTGTAACAATCATTTCTTACAATGGGAATCTGAGCATTCCTGGGTAAGCAGCCAGTACAGAGTTTGTTTTGCTTTACTTCTTTTAAATACTTTGATTTGCAGCTTACACCTACTTTCTTATCTGTAATTACTAAGTGCTCTTATTCTGTAATAGAAGGAAGCACAGTTAATTCTTTTTTATTTTTATTTTTTTTAAAGTTATTTAGAAGACAGATATGCAGGCATTTATTAGACATGGTTCAGCTTGAATGAGTGTTACCAGTTCTTCAATAAAAATTCGAAGGTGGATTTGTRCCTGAACAAAATGAAATAATTTTCTGGGTTTTTTTGCACAGTTGATATTCTGAAGGAGAAATTGCCACAACCATAATGGCAGGGAAACTAGCTRAGGGGACTTTTGTGAGGTGCTGTTTAGTTTCTATTGAATTGGGAGAATATTCCAAGTTGATGGTGAGCAAAAGCAATAACCATTTTCTACTGTGTTGTACATAAAGGTGAYCAGCCTGTCCATAAGGCATCCCAGTTGGATGCCAGCCCGTTCTGGTTTCATCAGCAGTCTACCTGGCAGCTCTGGGAGAGATGAGGACACTCCAGGTCAGGGTGGTGCTGGAGCTGCATTGGCAGTGAGCTCCTGGAAAGCTTCTGCTGGCACCTCCTGGATTCAGCGTGCCAAGAGAGRCAGGTTTCCACTCCTCAAGAGAGCTAATTAAAACTCGTGGTGTAATTCTAGCTTTGATACCTGAAGGATGTCAGAATGTGCCTTCAAGTCTAACCACTTACAGCAGTGAGGAAGTGACAGTGGGTGTCAAAAGGCAAGCTGCAAAAATAAGTTGAYTTAAAATGATATTATGGACTAAACAGTCTTTCTCATATCTTAGAGGTGGGCTCTGTCATGTACAAAGGCATTTTTACTCATGAATAATTTGTATGCTACTTCCTGACAATTCAAGTACTGACACTCCTGAACAATAGGGAAAATTGCAATCATAATTTCTTTTAAATGTATGTCTCACTCRCTAGCACTTGACCACCTTTGTTCTGGACCGAAAAGAGGCAATGATTACGGTGGATGATGGAATAAGGAAGCTGAAATTGTTGGATGCCAAAGGCAAAGTGTGGACTCAAGACATGATTCTTCAAGTGGATGACAAAGCTGTCAGTTTGGTGGACTTGGAATCAAAGGTAAGATCTGTGAGTGACAGTCTCATTTTCAGAGAGAGAGARAAAGGGAGCGAGCAGAGAAACGATGTATGTGAGATTAAGGATTTTAATTAGCTTATTATCACTTTCCCTTTTTGGCTCATGCAGTTTTTCTGATACCAGAATACTGTATAGTAAGGTTGTATTTTGTGTTTATTYTTTTTTCCCCCTCTTCTGACAGAATGAACTGGAGAATTTTCCTTTAAGCACAATTCAGCATTGCCAAGCTGTGATGAATGCATGCAACTACAATTCAATTCTGGCACTAATATGTAAAGAACCAACCCAAAACAAGCCTGATTTGCATTTTTTCCAGTGTGATGAAATTAAGGTAAGATAATAATGGAGGTCTGCAATGACTTACTTGAATAGGGGAGGTTTTATGGATTGACCAGTATAGTGGATAAAGAAAAATGAGCTGATTCTTAGAAAATAGTTCTGTACTTTTATTCTTATAAATGTGCTATGTGTTTAATGCACTTATGATATTAGCAGTACTTAGTATGTTAGTAAATGTAGTGTATGTACTGCATAAGAGTAATTTTGTATGTTCAAATATTTTCCTTACTGTAAATATTGATTTTTGTAAACGGTAATTTAGGTTTGCAAATGTATAAAGCTCTGGAAAATGTCTATGGTTTGCATTCACACTTCTGAAAAAAAGTGGTGTAAAATAATTTAGTTATATCAATTTTGCTTTATAATCTGCAAAGAGCTCATCTGARTCTTACCCACTTTTTCTTTTTATCACTGAACAATTAAACCTTCTCCACATTCTCACCTCTGCACATGTCTACTCTGCAGGAGGGATCTTGAAAGACAAAATATTCCTTGCATGAGGGGAAAAACAAAGCAAGAGATTGATTGTCTCTTATTAAAGTATTACCTTCAAGTGTAATTTTTTAATGCATTCTGCAATACTTCTTTATTTCTGAGATTATAAATTTTAATTTTGTTAGTTATTCTCTGTAATTTAAATTGACAACTTCATGGGGATTTTTTAAATTCCTCTGTAGCAGTTTTTATCATTGTCTTGAAACAACAGATTATTAACCACACTGTGCAACAGTTTTGGAATTGGTATAGTGAGAGTGGTGTGAGGATGATTAGGTATTGTGTGGTTTRTTGCACAGAATTTGCTGTTTTAAAAGAAAGTGGGATCCTGTAAGAAGTTCAGGTGGTACTATGCTAAATAATGTAGGGATTCTTTCTGAGGTCTCTTTTGACCCAGCTTCCCAGGGTGAAGAGTTGGTCTCTTTTAATTTTATTTTTGAAGTAGCTCCTCTGTGTGCATATAAAAATGTAGAGTACCTAAACATGACGTGGATGTCCAGGATCTCCCTTTGTTCTTAAGCATTGTTTGAGTCTGTGGCCATACTCTGGGCTTTTTCCTTACTCATGAAACTTTTCCGGTTTTGAAAGTTTAGGTCTTTCTCTGTTGGCTTTTCCCTGCTTTTCTTAGAAGTTACAACCAACCCCAGGAACCTGTGCAATGAAAAAAAAAAAAAAAGTAGTTAAAATCAATATTATTTGGGGCATTCTAATATTTTATAAACAAGAAAAATTTAAATAGTAAGTACCAGGAGTATTGGTTTAATGGAATTCTGGGTTTAAGTTCCTTTGATCCCGTAAAGATTTTCCTATTAATTCTCATAAATATTCTGTAGTGCAGACCATAATAGCCTGAAAAGTCCCTTAATTGCCTTGGATCCGAAATGCAACCATGTTTTTTGTTCCTAGCAGAACTTACATATTCTTCCCAAATAGGTACACACTTCTGCATGATGAGGGCACTAGGAAAGGCATGGTCCTTGCAGAGTGAGCCAGACACTGACAGATKTGGGCTTTGACAGCCTTTGTAGGAAATTAATTTGTCAGCTGAAGACGTGTAACAGAGCATTCCAAATCCTACGAGAAGCCATGACCTATTTAATGCAAGATCTATTAAAATAATGCTTTAGACGTGCATCAAAATTTCACTTGTGGGGCCACTGGTGGAGGCAGACTGCAGTTGTGGAGTGGCAGGAACAAACAGATTAGGGGATGCTCTGAAAAATTCATCTCCTGGTACATCAAAGAGAAATTGGAGGCTGTCATTCTTTCTGAAAGGAAATCGTATCTTTACTTTCTTGATGCTTATGCTGCTGCCATCTGTAGTAGTTTTGCTGCTTCTATATATATTGTAGTTTTTTTCTAATAGTGTGAGACAAACAAAATGATTGAGACAACTAATAATTAYGTGTACAGAGGGAAAAAGTAGCTTATGCAATAGTGGCTGACTTGAGATAATTACATCTGTTCAGACAAATTTGGTGTCTAGATAACAAAATTGTATGATGATAATGCTCAAGGTTGAAGTAGTGGCAAAAATACCAAATCCCAGATTCTCTTCTGTTCTTTGTTCTGTTTATGTGTAAAGTGATTTGTCCCAGTGCTTTTAAATAAATGGGGTTTGATAAGGTAGTCTCTAATCTAAAGRTGCTCCATAGAAAATGCATGAGGAGATATTTATTTCATGTATCTGGATGCAGTAGATGATACCTGGTATTTTCTGCTTCTGTCTCCTTAGGCTACCTTTATTCATGAAGATATTGAAAGTGCAATCAGTGACAGCAAAAGTGGGAAACAAAAGAAGAGGCTTGAAACGCTGAGGTAAAAATCCAGCTTCTTGGTGTGTGTCACAGCATTCACAAGCTCTCCAGGTCTGCCTGCTRTCTTTTGGGTTTTTTGGGGGGTTTGAGTTTTTTTCCTTCTAGCTAGTAATATAATTCCAAAGCCATGTGGGRAGGTCTTGCTTTAATAATTATCTCATGTTCCATCATTTTTTAGTGTCAGTCTCACCTTTCCCAATTCCATCTTAGTGATGGGAACAATTGAGATGAATTCCACTTGCCAGAGAATGTCATGTCCTGTCTCTGTTCTGCATATGGGTCAAGTAGCTCAGAATTTAAATTAAAAACACAAATTCCCCATAATTCCAAGTAAATAAGATTATGCTAAAAGGTTCTGGGATCTGAAGATGTTAAATAAAACAGCAACTGAAGATGGAATAATCTTTCTGCCTGCCTGTTTAATGATGCTCAAGACTTCTTGTTTCCCTGGCAGCAAAAGCTTCTCTGCCAGTTGGAAAATGTGGGGGAAAGAATCTGTTGGGTTCAGAGAAGATTGATACAGAAATGAGAGGTAGCAAACAGAGGCATAGGGCACAAATATGTTAGATACTGAATGGTGATGGTAGTAGTTTGTTAGAAAGTTTTGTGTAACTGCATGCTGGTAGTATCTCTCTAATAATCATGTTTACATTAGAGAATAGAGAAGTCTCTGCAGAACAAAAATTAGAATGAATTTATAATAATTCTGGATACCTGTTAAATTCCGATGTGCAACTTGTAAAGATTTGCCAGAGTAAGGGGCACTGCTGTATAAACAAAACAGAAACTGAACTGTTCTGACTTTGAAATTAAATAAACAGACTTTACCATTTGAGGGACTGTTGCAAACCAGGTTGCACAGAGAGGCAATCCAGAGGGACTCAAACCCATTGGATGTGCTGGGAAACTAATGAGGTTTAATTGGGAKAAGAATGTAGGTCAATTAATCTGTTGGGACAAATAATCCAAAATATCAGTCTCCGAGGGCTGTGAGGCCCAAAGGTCAAATGTGGGTGGCAGCTGAGTGCTGGTTCCTCCCTGCTGGATCMTGTGCCTGCTGGCACTGGGTCACTGGGACAGACCCTCCTGCCTACTGAGGTTCTGAGGCATTGCTGAGGTGCTGCAAGGTTATTGACAAGTGAAGGGAGTCTGGAGGAAAGAAAGGCAAAGGAAATTTTTGTTTTGTTGTTGTTTGCTGTTCAAAGACCAAACGACATTTGATATTTTGTCGTCTTGTTGTTGAATGCCCTGAATGAAATGGAATTATAAAGAGATGAATTTAAGGTGAAGATCTTGTTTTTAAATAGAGCTGTGGAGAAGGAATGGGGGATATGCATGATAGAAGCTACTGTGGTAGGGTTTTTTTGTCCATTGGTTTCAAGCTGCAGAATGAATTCAAAGACCTCTTTCCTTACAGTATTTAAAACCACACTAAGAACTGGAAAATTGCAGGTGGGAACAATGACATGTTTGTATCAAGACAGGATGACCCTGTTACAAAACAGATCAGCCAATGAACTTTATTTTGATGGTAGGGTTTTAGAAGGAAAGTGATTGACAACTGGCCAGACTTAGGAGAGTAGGTACTGAAGGGTTGCTGAGAGGTGGCTTCAAATCTTCTAATTTTCTCACATGCAAAAGGCAAGTCCAGCCCATAAAACTGCGTGTGGTGGTAAAAACGYCACCTACTAAAATCAAACCATTGAATTTATCTGTGTGAAGTGGCAGGYCTCATCATGTTCTTTGGCCCTGCTGGGGATTTCCCAGGTGACAGAGATGTGCTCACACCCTCACCAGAGGATTCCCCGCTGTGTTTGATGTATTTACACATCACTCATCAAGTCAATGGCRTGGTCTGCAGTCCAGGAGCTCCTTGTGCAGCCTCCTGGTTTTCCTTGACGAAGCACCAGGGCGCAGAACCATTTTCCTTCAAGTGTCATTTTGGCTCTCTCCCCTTCCTCCAGGATGATTTCAAAAGCCGACAGTGCCATCCCACCACCCCCACGGGCGCCTGCCCCCGTGCCCCCAGGGACCATCACACAGGTGGACGTGCGGAGCCGCGTGGCAGCGTGGTCAGCGTGGGCRTCGGAGCAGGGCGAGTGTGAGTATGGCTCTGGTAAATCCACACAGGGGGTGGGCAGGGGCTTTTGGGCTGCTTGGTGGCAATAGAAATAATTTAAGAAGACTGCCGTTGTGAGGATGACAGGAGCTGGATGAGCAATGGCCACACAAGGTCAGCCCCCCGCCCTCTCTGGGAGCAGAGAGGATGATTTTCCARCCCAGTTTGGAGCGCCCCAAGCCACTGCTGCCTGGCCTGGGGATTAGGATCTGTCTGTCACAATCTGACTTGTCATTTACTTGCATTTTCCCRTTTTCTGAATTCCTGTTCACAGGGCTTATACTTGTTCTTAGCTGGGTGGGCGTTGCAGGTTTTCATCTGGGCTTTTTTGTGACCATGGGAGCAGTAATACAGGGACCGGTCCTGTCATTGCTGCAGTCATCTAAGGATGCTCTCCTCAGAAATAGGGCCAGATGTTTTGGACAATTAAAAAATATRATCATGGATTAAAAGGTGATTTGAGATACTAATGATTTATTTATATTATATTTATATTTATAATGACCAGTATATATTTTTTATTTTTATTTTTTTAATTTTTTTTAAAGCTTTACCTAGGAAATGCTGTAATTTTAACATTCCTAATGGGGTTGTATTTTTCTGTTTGATGGTTGTTTGCAGGTTTTTTACATCCCTAAGAGATCTATATTTTGATCAGATTTTTTTAAAATAAAATTTTTTTTAGAAACAATGAAGCTCCTTCTATAAAATTTTTTTTTTTTTTTTTTAAATTTTTTTTTTTTAAAATAAAATTTTTTTTAGAAACAATGAAGCTCCTTCTATAAAGCAGACTAAAGAGGTTATGATGAGGCTTGTTTTAGTTTGTTTACTTGGGTTCTTTTAATAATAGATATTAAGACTGTACCATTAAAAAAACCCTTGGATTCCTTATCATTTTTGTTTTATTAAATTATATCTTTATCACTTAACAAAGTACACAACTATGCAAAGAAAACAACTACAAATCTTCAGAGAAATCTGAAATGTTAAGAATTATTTACTCTATGTACCTACAGGTACATCTGTTTTGAGTAAAGGCTATCTTGTTCTTCTGCTTGAGTTCTCACATCAGAAAAGTTTCATTAGTTTAATGTCTTGTATGACAGTTGTGGATCTGAGTTCCTGCAGCTCCTTTTATTTTACTCATGCAGGTCTTTTCTAAAATCTCACCTTTACTGAAATCCCACCTGTTCACAAATGCAGTGCAGTACWTAATGTGGGTTAAAAATGCAAAAGTTACATTTCCTCAAATGTCTTCAAAGCCATGGCAGCACTCTTACTTGGTTCTACTGGAGTAGCTTTCACTATATTTTGCAAAATGGGATGATTCCTAATAATTTTATTTATAATCTGCCACTTCGTGCTGGTTTTTTTTGGTTTTTTGTTGGTTTTTCTTTTTGGTTTGGCTTTTTTTTATTTTTAAATTTAAAACTTTTTTTTTTTTGGTTTTTCTTTTTGGTTTGGCTTTTTTTTATTTTTAAATTTAAAACCTGGTACCACACTTCTGCAGTTGACTTCTTTTAGGCAGTTGCCTGAAATCATATAGAGAAACCTTTTTTGTGAGGCTTGGCAGGATCAGGCTTTAAGGTACGAGGTTTTCAGCCCGTGTGGAGTCCTCGCAAAGGGAATGGTACAGCTCTGTCCATCTTTTTCTTACAGTAGTGTACTTTAAAGCATAAACTCTATAGAAATTGCTATATACTAATATACTAATTTCACATRTATTCATGTCTTGATTCTCTTCTTCCCTTTTTGCAGACGAGAAGCACAGACCATACCAAGAGCAGGAAGAAACAGCAGAGATGATAGCAGCCAGGATTGACAGAGATGTTGTAAGTGAGAAACTACAAATTATGTTGCCTAATGTCTGAAATGTTGCAGCTTTACTTTATGGGAGGACTTTTTCCTCATGGGAAATTCAGTTCTGAAGAAAAGCTTTCCTCTGCTTGTATGGTAGATCTAAAAATGAGCAGGTGGTAGTTTCTTTTCTTAGTTTTCTTTTTTAAAAAGAAAAAAAAAAAGCAGGGCTACACACTGAATGTTGATCACAAGTTTTCTGCTGTGAAGAGCTAGAAATATAAATTGTAATTTTTAAAGCAGTTGAATTTCAGCAAGCTACATAAGGATAAAAAGTTCCACCAATTTAGCAGGACTTGGATATGTGTAGGTATCTGGAAAATAAACATGATCATTTCTGAAGACAGGTGGACAGTGTTTCTTTGTAACTTAAAGCATTCTTGCATATGAGCTACARCACTGGGCATGTTCTGTGGTAAAAGCAAGATCAAATATTGCCCATATCACTAGTAACTCTCTGCTTTTCCACTTTGCTGTTGCCCTCARCAACATCAGAGGGTCTTGAGAAAAGCATGTTGTGATCTGTTGGAATGAGTGTATTTGTGTTTTCCCCAGGGTTCATTCATTCTCCTCCAGTTACTCTTTGAAATCAATTCTTCAAAGAGCACTTTTCTATAAACAGCTCAGTTTGTAGAGAGCTTCACCAAATAGTTTAATGCTTAGTACTAAAGGAGATTATGAAGTTATACTCTTTACAAAAATGCTGTCCATTCAAATAATTACATATTTTTTCATGTGCTCTCAGCAGAAATGTAAAGTGGAAAAAAATTGTGTAATTGCAGTCTGAACTTAACAGTCTTCTTACACATATTTAAAAAAGTTGCAGCAGCTGTAAGTGTTTTTTTACAGGTGTGTGAAGTTGAAAACACAATGAATCTAAATATGGACTGTTCCAGCATGGAATTTGTTCCAAGGAAGGTGCTGGKGTCTGAGAGTCTGGACATTTCAATTTCTGGAGTATTTCTGCTATAGATTGTGTAGAGAAATGGTTCCTTTTTTTTTTTTTTTCACCCACAGCAAATTCTGAACCATATTTTGGATGACATAGAGTATTTTGTTACCAAACTTCAAAAAGCTGCTGAAGCGTTTGCTGAACTTTCAAAGAGGAAGAAAACTAAAAAAAGTAAAAAGAAAGGACCTGGAGGTAGGAGTTCTTACTGTACATAATTCTGTTTCTTTGAGGRCCATTGAAGGAGCTAGGAAATAAGACTTTCTGTGCTGGTTTTTTTCATCAGTGTAGTAAGTTTCTGTCAATTTGAGCACAAAAGTTCCTATGTAGTATATTCTTAGAGGGAAATCTGTGAAARTAATTTTCTTGAAGTCAGTGGAGGGTTAGATATTAATTAGAGATATGACCACACAGTATGCTCCTGCCTTGGTTCTATATTTCCAAAATTCTCTAAGATGGTAAATTTATTATGTATTTACATGTTTACTRCATCTGGAATATTTATAGAGGTTATAAACACATAAATGGATATATAAAAATCTCCTTTTGTTCACCAGAGGGTGTTCTTACTCTCCGTGCAAAGCCGCCACCTCCAGATGAATTTGTTGACTGCTTCCAAAAATTCAAGCATGGTTTCAATCTTCTGGTAAGTGACTGCCAGTGGATGTGAGGTCTGAGGCAAGAGCAGGGCTGGCCACCTCTGGCCTGGAGCTTTGGGGAGCWGCTCCTCAATTTCTCATCACAATGACTAGATGACCTGTTTGTTTTCCAGCATTGTTGTGTTTCTCGTTTTCACGATTCTTTAAAGCCTTTTACTTGGGAAATTTGATTTTGAATTGTAAAAGGGTTTCTAGGAAGGTCTGTGGGGATCACAGCTCTGTTGWGTGTTTGCCAGCATCACCAGCTGCAGCCTTAATTTGGTTTTATTCAGCGAWGCCCACCAGACACCCTGTGCTTGTTGCCATCATTGCACAGCCCCAGAACATTCCATCCAACAAATTGCTGCCTCTGAAGGTTCTCCATAAGCAGAGATGATAATCCAAGAGCCTTCTTCTGGCATCTCCTCTTCTGCAAGTGGGAATCTCCTGTTGAAGGGAGGCAGGAGGTGGGACACCTGCAAAGCATTTGCTGTCAGACACTGACTGTCCTTTCCAGCTGCTGGGGAGGCTGTGCCCATGGAGAAAACTCTTCTTGCATTCACTGAGTCAAATCAGCTTTTTTTCTTCTCTTGGGGAATGAATTCTGWTTGCAGGGCTGTAGGAAATATTTAGACATGTTAAAAATATCTTTTTGTTAAAAAAAAAAAAAAAGCTACATCGAGTGCTGTGGTTCTGACCTTAAGGGATTGTGTTTTGAGGGAGGATGAATGTCTTGTAGCATGCTTATCCTTCTCAGTAAAAGTTGTAATGTCGAGGGTTTTTTCCAATTTTTTTACCACATTCTGCATTTAAATTAGTAGGTTTTACCCAAGAACAATCTGTGCATCTTTGAGTCTTTATCTTCTGTGCTGGAGAAGTCACAGCTCTTGTTTTGATGCTCAGCAGCATCTAGGACCTGGTTCTAGTGCTGCTTTTGAGTTTTGCTGCCAATGCTTTGCTTCAGCACCTTTGCAGGAGCAACAAAAGCCTGGCATCTGTGGTTTGTGTCAGACAAGGACAACTGTATAAAATGAAGAATCTGGTTTAAAAATAAAAGGAGTAGCTAGAAGAATAAAATCTTCGAGTAGAATGGAAATAGTTAAAAAACCCCTTACTGGAAGCTTCCAGAAATGCCTGCCATCTGCCCAAAAGCTTTAGACAGACTGAGAGTAAGTTGTTATGACTGAGGAACAATGTATAGGAAGTTATTAGAAGTAAAAACACATCCTCCTCCTTTCTTCWTTTGGAGGGACATTTGGATGTGAAAGCAGAACAAGGGTAGCCAAAAGCAGTTTGAGGAACAGATGGCAAGATRCAATAAAATCTACTATAACTCTTTAAAGCACATTTGGGCATTTTATTTCTGGAGCCTACAAAGCCAATGGGTGATCAGTAGATAAAAGAAATCCTCCAAGRAGCAATATCAGTGAATTTTAATTGTTTGGGGGTTTCAGATTTGTTTTTTTTAATGGTGGTGTTTGGTCATAGATTGGACTTGATGATCTCAGAGGTCTTTTGTAGAAATATCTTACTGTAGCAGAGAAAGTGATAGATGAAATTCAGTATTGGTAGATATGATAGGCATGGATGGACTGGTGAGGAAAAATCTCATATGTAAAACAAATCAGAAAATAATGTTGATGTAATAGAGATTCCTGGGAGAAAAACATCTGTGTTCATTGTGATCAACCAAGCAAATGATAAAAACCCTCTGGGAAAGAAAAAGACAACAGAAAATGAATAAGTGGCATCAATTTGCCATTGTGTTACCTGGCCTGATTTTTTTGCCAGTGTAGCAAAATTGCAGAAGATGCAGGGTGGACAAGAGTGCTCAGAGGAATAACTTCAGCTTGGARAAGGCCAGACTCAGGAACAGTGTAATAAATCCATAAATGGATATGAGCATTGCTAGAAAAAGTGAGTAGAGAAGGATAACTCAGGGTTTTTTTGAGAACTCACAGAATACTAATGGGAGTAAGAGGTGTCAAATTTCCAAAGGAGATGCCTCTTCACAAACCATACCATTTGGTTGTGGAACTTCTTGTTTTGCACAATAGGGGCTAAAATATGCATGGATTCAAGAGCAATGGGATGAATGAATGAGCACTTGCACTACGTGGGTGTTGCAGACAAAGTGCTGGGCTTAGGTACCCTGAGCAGGGATGGCCATTCTTGTTTATTGTCTTAATTGTTAAATGTTTCTTAAAATGCATCATTTGTTTTATTCCTTCAGGCCAAGTTGAAGTTCCATATCCAAAATCCTAGTGCAGCTGATCTGGTTCATTTTCTCTTTACCCCACTACATATGGTAAGGTTTTACAATTTTCTGAGTGTTTACCTTCAGAACTCTTGTGTTTAAATGCTCTGTAACATTTTCAGTGATAACAAGATTGAAATGTTGTGTCCCTGGGAAATAACTAAGGAGAAATGTGTGTGTCTCAGGATGAGGTTTTCTTTAGAAAATAATTTATATCCTTTTCTACATAATTTTCCATGTATTAAATATATTTATTTAAATCATCTTTAGCCTTGTGCTACACTTTGTYACTATAATTTTTAACCAGCAATAAAAAATTGAGATTCTCTGCATAATGCAGGAGGATAGTTGAAAGCATATTTAATGGAAGTATGCGTGGCTTTGATCAGTAAAGCAAAAATAACATTGCCCAAAGTGGGTCTAAATGAAAAAAAGATTTGTGACCAGAACAACAGTACTTAAGTAACAAATAGTTCAGTTATTTTGTAGGACATTTGGACACATTGTTAGATTCTTAGGTTGGTTTTTTTTTTTTTTTTTTTTTTTTTTTTGTGGGGGGATGGTGTTTTTATGAGTAATAATTCTTTCCTAGCAGCAGTGTGGATAACATAAAGTCACAGTGACTTCCTTACTGACAGTGTGTGTGTTCTTGATGTGATTTTAATCCTTGGATTTAGGTGGTGCAGACAACAGGAGGCCCMGAGCTGGCTGGCACAGTGCTCAGCCCCCTCCTGACTAAAGACACCATCGACTTCCTGCGCTACACCGTCACCAGTGAGGAAGGGCAGCTCTGGGTCTCGCTGGGTGATTCATGGACCAAAGCCAGGTGGGCACAAGTCTTCATATTTGAGAGAACATCTCTGAAATCAAGTTTATTGATGTGAYCTTAGCCAGGTTATCCAGCCCCAAATAAAATCGGTATTAGTTTGTTAGTACCTGGACTCTTCAGAACAGTTTTTTGAAGGTTTTGGAAAGGAAATGTGTAGCTTCAGTGGCATTTGGGGTCTTGAGGAGAGAGAAAATACAGAGAGAATTTGTTCATCTGTGATATCCAAAACTTATTGACCTAATCTACTGGAGTATCATTTTCTGAACTGTCCCTTGCTTGTTTTCAGTTGTTTTTCACAATTTTTACCTACTCCATCTATCTGGACTTTATTAAAAAACAATTTGAAGATGCAATAAAAAGTGACAAAATATTAAATACTAGCTACAAATACCTGATTTAAATTTCCTGTAATCATTAAAAGTTAGACATTTGCAAGATCTTCTTTAAAAGCATCATAATGCTATTAAAATGTTTTYAATTTTACAAAAATGTTTATTGACTGAACTGTGCCACTTGTGCATACCCTATAAATTGCATTTAATGGTTCAGTATTAMGGTTTTGCTGAAGGTTGACTTCCTTATGCATTTGTTTGGTTTGTGTTAATTCTGTAGTTTGAAATTAGTTGAATTGAACATGCAGAAGARAAATCTTACATTAGCAATGTGCATTTTGACTCTGTAATCTATGGTAGATAATTAAGCACATTTGATGATGATGAAGTAGGCAATCACTTAGTCTGGAAATGCAACATGTTYTTTGTGTTTATTCAGCCTTGCTCTTAGGTTTCAAATTGCAACATAAATGTCTACCAGATGGATTTTTTTTGTTCATTAATTAATTGGTTGATGAAAAGTTGTGGAGTATAAGGAAGGCTGTGTGGAAGCAGTAGAAATGGCCTCACTGAGTCCTGTGCAGGGAAAATGGATCACTGAGGAAAATAATGGGCTCCTTGTCTTGGGAATTACTCCATTTGTTTAGTTCATCCTGAAGAAAGGGTAATGGAAAGAGAGGAATGAGGCACTTAAAATGTAGTGGGCTGACCTGTGCAGATTAGAATTGATGGTGTGATTGATCTCAGTATCCAGAGGTACCCTGGGGTTGGATGTAGGGGAGAGGGGAATGACAAAATCAGGGATTACTGACTGAGCYCAGGCCTGCCAACAGGCTGGGAATTGCTGACTGCACCTGTAACTGGCAGCATTTATCCCTTGTTTTTGAGCAGTGTCAGCAGCCAGCCTGTTAAAACATTGTGATGTGCATTCCTGTTCCTGCTTCCACTGTGAAGACACAGTAAYTTAATTATAAATTAATTTATATTGGGACAGAGTGTTGTGTGTAGTGCAAAGGCAGAGCAGGAAARCATTAATTTGGGTGTTTGGTATTACAATAGAGGATGCTAAGGGAACCCTGAAAAGTAGTACAGTATTTTATAAAGACCAGTCTGGATTATAAAATAGCAAATGTGATGATAATTCTTGTATCTTGGAGCACGTCGAGTTGGGTGGATTTTATGTCTGTAAAAGCTTTTTTTTTTTTTTTTTTTTTTTTTTTTTTTTTTTTTTTTTTTTTTTTTTTTTTTTTTTTTTTTTTTTTTTTTTTTTTTTTTTTTTTTTTGGTGTAGCTAGGCCCCTAAGCTTCTGTGCTTCATACCTGCAGTCAGGTGTTCTTTCTGGCTATTTCTCTTTTGCTGGTGCTTTCACACAAATAGAGCGTTGCAATATTTTTCCCCACATCTCACCTTTAAAACAAGATTTGCTTTGATTGATTCTTCTGTTACCCATCCTTTGCTGTAAGGCAGAAGTTTGTTGTGCTAAAGTACTGACATGTCCTTACAGAATGAGCATTTTCTTTCTTCAGAAAACAGGGAGGACAGTTGTGGTAAATAAATGTTTTGTGCTGATTTTCCCTGTTCTAGCAGGATTCTGCCTGTACTGTAACCCCAGCCTCTCCCCTGCACTAATAAAAATCCTAAAGCATTTCAGTTTATAGGAACCCTGYTAAAGCAGCATTTGTATGACCCTTAACACAGGTTTCTAATTTGCTTTTCCTACAGAGCTGAATGGCCAAAAGACCATTTCATCCCCCCTTATGTGCCCCGTTTCCGAAATGGTTGGGAGCCTCCTTTGCTGAACTTCATGGGAGCTCCAAARGAGCAAGAGCTCAACCACTTGGCCGAGTCTGTGGCAAACGTTGCAGAGCAACAGCGGAAGCAGGAGATGAAAAGATTGTCAAATGAGGTAAGTTACTGCAAGAATTAGCAACATCAACCACTTCCTTGATAAATGAAATATTCTGGGACATTGCTAGAGTCACCACYCTCYRGCACYRGCTCCATCAGTGCAAGCTCTTTGCRCYTGACATTGAAGTTAYMAGAAACCAAATATCTGTTCAGCCACCAAAAATGCAGTTAGGAAAAAATAAAAGGTTTTTTGCTTGCTCTTCTCCTTCCCTGCCTCAGATAGGAGGACAGTCTAAGCCCTGARGTTCAGTTGGATTGAGCTCTGCTATCAGATCCTGTTGATTTTGATCATAAATACTTTGGGCAATATTTGAGCCAATGTGTTCTCAAATGTGCATCTATTCGCACGCACACAGATAAAGAAACCACCCTTTCTTGTGGAATTTTGGACTTAAACTGCTTCTTCACAAATGTGGAATTTAATATTCCTTCAATTAATTTATTGATAATTTCACTGTACTGCTTATAAGCGTTCAGGGGTGCTGTCAGGGCAACACCGTATCAGGTAACTTAGGCCTGCTTCTGAAAAATAACTGCTGATTAGGAGAATTATTGCACAAAACATTTTTCCAAACTTTTCTTCAAAGGAATGCCATGAATTCAGCAAAAATTAGGTTATTCTCTTTAAAGAATGGAAATATGCACCAATATCTAAAGCCTTCAGAGAAACCAAGGTGCATTTTCTGGCCAACTTTATAGCCAGCCCTGTGTTTCTAAACCAAGATTCTATTCTGCTCTATTTTCAATAGAACTTATCAGAAAATAAACTCTGATTTTTGTGAAAATTTAAAGAACTTATGTGGATTTTTTTGGCTTTTTGATTAACAAGAAACATACAGAAGTTTTCTTTTTGGAAATTTTTTCTTGGGAGGACATAAAATTTAATTTAAATTTTGAATTTATTTTTCTATGCTGGTTTTAGTTTAAATCAAGTGTTAGCTAGTCCAATGTACCATTTAAGCAGCTATGAGATGAAAGTGTACCTAAGAATTTTCTAGTCTCACTTAAGAATCTTTTCTATCTTGGGGAATTATTATTGACTGTTATGGGATGTTGTTTTCTAGCAGATCAATTCTCTTATTGGAGATAAAAAAGCCTTCCCAGCTAAAACTTGTCAAAACTTCCCAGTCACATTAAAACTTTATTTTCATGAAAATCTCTGTTAGTATAAAAAAGGTCTACTCAGCTACAGAGATTAAAAAAAACAGGTAAAAAGCCTGCCAAGCAAAGGATGATAACATGGTACATATTTGRTTACTTAAAGCACTGTTTGGCTTTATGCCTAACAAGATATACAAGAATAAATGTGACATAAACTAARTTATTGCCAGTGATTCATTTTGAGAATAAAAGCATTTAGTAAAGTTAATGGTCACAGTAATGTGAAATGCAGCTTTTGCCATTGCTGTCAACCCCRTTCCTTAGTGACCTCCCAAAAAACATCAAAAATTGTCTCATTTTTCACTGCTGGTCTACATTTCCATGTATTCTTTTATTAATATTGTGTTTCTTCTCAATAATAACAACAATAATAATAGTACTAGTAATAATAACAACAAGAACCACAGTAAAAGACAATGGTATTGAAACCTTCTAAGTAGTATTGAAAAAAGATAATTTTTTTTTCTGCTGATGATTCTAAGAATTTAATGTTGCTTATATATATAATAACCTAAAACAAATCTGAAGGGGGAGAATATATTGAGGTATTTCAGTTGCCTGTGTTTCGGGGCGTCGATTTCATTTCAGTCTTTTTCGTGGACTCGTGACTGTGCCAACTTAACCTCTTTGTCTGAACCTTCAAGAGCCACACACATATACACAGAAAAAAAAAAAGTGTGTGTATATATATATATATATATATCCCAGTTCATTGAAGCAGTTTGTGTGCCTGGCTCCTGGCATATCAGGCATTGGTTTCATGACTGTCACTGATTCCCCCAAGGTTTTGGACAGGTGATTTAACCTTGGTACCTTGGCTCCCTGTGCYCATCCCTGGCACATCCCTGGGAACAAAGGCACTGAGCTGCTTAGTAACTGAGAAATAACTGCAAATGCTCTGCTGGAAAAAGCTGCATGAGTGCAAAATGCTGTTTGTCTGCAGCAGAAGCACCGCCCTGGAGTGGGTGATACCAGAATAATTATTCTTTCATAAGTCTGCTGTAACTGCTTGTTTGATGAGGAGCGCTGAGAATGGAAATGTTCATCTCCCACTGCTAATTGGCCTCATGTGTGGGTGTGGAATTCTTCTCCCCAGAACCAAGGCTGCCTGTGGAGAKCTGTGCTGGGAGTGCAGAGGGGGTGCATGGCCCTGTTCTCCCTGCTGGGCAGGGCTCTGGCACCAGGAAAATGCATTGGAGCTTCCCACTCATGGCAATCTCTTTTTTCCTCTCCATTCCTTAATCTTAAGATCCGGCCACACGTGCAGCTCCCAGCAGAGGGGTTTCAAGGTGGAGTCARTTCAGCAATGAGGACTTCAAATGGTGGTGAAACAACCACCAGAGAGTCCAGTGAGGTTAAAGTAAYGCAAATAATTTGTGTGTGTGTGAAGTAAAATTAATTCCTGCTTCCTGGATGTCTTTTGATGTAAGGCATAAGCCAGGTGACACTGGAGATTTTTTTCCAAAGAAGTCTTAATAATACATTTTTAAAGAATATTTTATGCATATGGAGAGTTCTGTGTGGTTTTAATTSCTTTTCAAAAACCCTCAGTCCCCTWAGCAAATGTCTCTGGGTGCCAAGTCAGACACCTGGAGGCAGAAGTTATGTGAGTAACTTTTCTGTAGCCACATTAGCAGAGATAAGAGAAAAATAAGCCAAAAGCAAAAACAGTGCAGGAGAAAACAAATGACCCCCAGAAACCAGGCTTAAAGATTTGGCAATTTTTGGTGACTGTCAGCCAGTCTAATTTGTGCAGCTGGATGGTATAAGGAACGGATATAAAATCAGCTATTTCAGTATCATAATACCCACAAATGAACTGTTAAGCTTGGTCTTTTTTTTTTTGGAAATTGTGATTAAAATCATTCTTGTCTAGAAGGGGAGTGTCAATGCTAGATTTAAGGTGTTTGTTTTTTTTAAAGAATTTACCAAAGCCTTGAATGATCTTATGTATGTTCTTGTGATAAAGTTTGATTATTTTCCTTAATGAAAATCCTTAATTATACCAACCATCATACTCCTTTTTGCACTTCTTCATGGACTATAGCCATATTTAGTGAGCGTGACATGAATGAGCTCTTTGATATTATGATAATTTTACTTTATTTCTGACACTGTTGGCTGGCTAGAGGATTGTGGCTTGAAGTGCACATCCAGAGCAGAAGCTCAGAGCAGTTTTCCTGCACAGTTTATTTTAAAGCAGCTCAGCCATTGTTTGTAAGTTGTGTTGCTGTAGTGATATCTGAGAGATGACACGGCCCCTCGCCCCAGAGAACTGTTTTTCTGAAGAATATCTGTTGCAATATTAATGCAGCGGGATGAGTCGGGATGGAAATCCTTTTATTCTTATCCTTTTGATCTCAGCCTTTACGCGCTCAAAATGCAGAAGTTATTAACTTTTCATGGCCCRACCATGGGCACCTGAGGATGGGGGAATGCTGGCTGGGTGACACTAATCCCCTCGGTGGCTTTGTTCCCTTTTGTCTTGCAGCCTCCCGGCGTTCCCGACTACCCCCCGGCGGATGGGTATGCATTCAGTAACACGGTGTACAAGAGGGGGCCTCTGCTGGACCAGGGGGCAGCGGTGGCTGCCTTTAAGCAAACTGTTAGCCGACATGTAGATAGGTAACCCTGCGCCGTCAGCGGCCGTGGTGCTGTGGAAAACTGTCCCCACTGCTGGCTCCTGGGGTGGCGGGTCTGTGACCGCCGCTGGACGGGTCTGGAGCGGTTCCTTGTCTCTGCTGGGGAGGTGATTCTCTTCAGCACGGGGTATTCTGCTCTTGCTTCTCTAAGGTGTATCATTGAGATTCTTCTCATAGAATTTCTGTGAGCTACCCTGTTTGTCTATGATGGTAAATTGATGCTTGTGTCAAAAATAATATGGTGGAGTTCCAACCCRATTACAAGTGCAGAATCCTCCTGCTTCAAATTTTAGTTCTGATTCATTTCATGGTTTTAAATACACTCTTTTCTCTCTTCAGCATTACAARTAATGGCAAGTTTACTCTGAGATTCCGCTGTCCTTTTGATTGATTGTTTGATTTTCTTAGCTGCTCCATAGTCTCCTGCTTTTTGTTTTCTGGGCTGGTGTATAAAYACCCACTTTCAGAACAGTGACACCTTGTCTCTTCCATCCTCTTTCAAATGTTACAGAAAACACTCAGAAATGTTTGCATAGCAACCAGTGTCTTTTTGCACGTTCTCTCTCCCCCCATTCATTTCATTCTAAAACTGAACAACTTGACAAGATGAAATGCAGTGATCCCTGCCCTTGTCTGTGGGGAGAATTTATACCAGCACAAACTGTGGAAGCAGATCAGTAAAGAAGCACTGGAATTGCTCTCCTGTGCCAAACCGTATTCTATATACACAATACGAAAATATTTTGTCTTATGAGCCATGGACAATGTTTAAGCTAAGTTTTGGGGATCAAATTGCTGGTTAAAGCATCATGGATAAAACCCTTTTTAAAAACCCTTGGAAGAATCCCTAATTTTTGAGCCATGTGCTAAAAGACCCTGTTGTTAATCTGCATGCAAATTCCCATGTGGTGTGCAGTTTGAAGACTCAATTATTTTCCTGAACTTTGGATTTACTCTTCATAGCAACAACAGCAGAGTAGTCATCTCCTAATTGTTTTCTCAAATTTGATTGCCTGTTGCATTCTTGTCTTGGCACCAAGCAGCTTGAAATCTAGATGATCTGTGCTCTGAATTCTTTTCCCCTATCTGTAATGCAGTAAGACCTGGTTTGTCCTTTCAGAGTAAGCATATTCCGTGCAAATATTTTTGCCTGCACTTCAGTTTTAGAGAATGAGTCTAACTGCATTTATTGATCGTTGTTGATGAGTATCTGCCTGGAGCTGAAAGAGTTCCCCAAGCCTGCTRTGTGGTGGGTAAAGAGAAATGGGTGTTTCTCAGAAGCAGTGCGTGAAAGGTGAGGTTAGTTTTTGGGAAGCTGTGGAATGAGACCCGCAGTGGTAGTGCCTGGTTGTTAATAGGTGTTACCTCAAGCAATTTCAATTAAAAGTTAAGTTTTAAGCATTTGTGAACAAGTAGGGAGCAGGCACTCACGAAAAGGAGTGAGRAATTCAAGCTGAGCTTTTCAGCCAGCATTTGCTGGTTCTTGTTCCAAGCTGGCATCCCTCAGGATCATCCCTCCTTCTGAGGGTCAGGTAGGCTACACCCTTTCTAGGGAAACTTTAATCACAGGGAGTTTCAGTGAGACTTGCTCTGAGATGCCACGATGTCCAGTAAGGCATGCTTCTCTTGGGTGATGAAAATAAAGTGTCAGATCTTAGCCTTTCAGTGTGAAATTAGGTATTTCAGGAACTCTGAAGCCACAAGAGCACTGAATAATTTTCAGCAAGTTTTGTGSTGTTTTTAAGTAGCAATTTTTGCTGTGTAGTTTGGTTTCACTATCATTTGAAGAGGATCTCTCTTAAAATCTGTGCAATCCTCTAGGGTTTCAAGCAATGTTCAGTGAAGAGCTGAGGGCTGAGATTGTGATATATTTAGTAGGGAATAAGAAACACAGGAGGGTGGATGGAGGGAAGTGTTCAGAGTGTGCCCAGAGTAAATGGGCTTGTTAGGCTGGGCTTGAAGAATTAGGGTCTCTYTCAGAAGCATGCAGCCATTGACTGTCTCATGTTCTGGGCATGTTGATGAGTGGAGTTAAATGCCTAAAATATAGGCAGAGTTATATTTTTTGTAGGAATCAGGATAGTTCAGTGTCGACAAAATCGGAAGACAGTTATTGAAATGGTTTTGGAAAGGCAGCCTAAAAGTAGAAGCACTGTCAGAGCTACATTAGTTGTACCTCTGAGATAGGAATTCAAAATTATATGAATTTTAAGTGGGTGGCAGGAARAATTGCTATTACACATTGTTCAGCCTCATAATAGCTATTCTGCAGGCTGGGGTCAATYCCCTGCTTTTCACTCTCTCTTGGATCACTGGTAGTATTTTTTCTTTCTTTCAAAATGATCCTTCAATCTAAATATGACTCTTCCTTGGTTCTCCTCTTCAAGTCAAGTGAGACAGTTCTCCACAGCCATGCAATAGCCAGGTTAGCTGCTGGATTGCTCAGGCACCCCTGGAACCCACATTTACACAGCACCAGCAGCAGCAGCCACCGTGTTCGTATCCCTGAGCTCTGACCTTGTACCCAGCATTTCCAGCCATGGATTGCTTCATGGTGTCATTAGCTGATCAGATTTATTTATTTATGTATTTATTTATTTATTTATTCATGTGGGGTTTTTTTTTGTTTGTTTGCTTTCTTTACTGCCTGGTATGGATTTATGTTGTTGGGCGTAATTTGCAACAATCAGCACTGTGGTCCTGCAGGTTCTGAGGTTGGACTTTGGCCGAGAATTGTATCCCTAAGATGTGCTAAAAACAGAAACTAGTCAGAAAATTTAAGTGAAGATCGACAAAACAAAAAAATATATTACCAAGGCAGCATTGCAAATGGCCTTAGGCTAACTATGCTAAAAAAAAAAGAGAAAAAGTTGAAAAAAACCAAAACCAAATGAAATGGATAACAAAAACAGAGTAAAAAACCATAAAATTAATGACACAGCCGCTTTTCCAACTATTATAAGGCACCAATCATATACTAATAAGTGGAAAACAGACTACTAATTAATCAATAAACAACTATCATTTACACAGAAAACTTAGTATATATGCTGTTACTAGTTAAATAACAGGGGCTCAGCCCAGTAATAAAGGAGGATCAGTGCTCGTTACTTGCGTCGCATTGTCCGTCTCTACTGCGACGTGCAACGAGTGAATAAAGTTGCTGGGGGTTTTCGTGGACCTGTTGGGACCTGTTGGGTTGGGGACTTCTCAGCTGAAAAAGTATTGTGTCAAAGAAAGTAGTAGCTCCTCAACCAAAGGCMTTCTGGACAGCTCTTTCCTCATGGAAACAGAAAGATACAGAGCTTGACTGTGATACGCCTTGCTCTACGGTGAATCCTGTGTACAACCTGCAAGAAGTTATTTGTCATTTTTAATTGATAAAGTAACTTGAGGTTGTTAAAGTTGATGGCATCTTATAGTCAATTAAGAAAACTGATATATAATGGGTAACTTTTTTTTAGAGTTTAACTCCATTAGTGCTGATGGCAAAAATTTTTTAATCTGTTATGTATTTGAAACAATCTATGTTGAACACTGGAAATACAATTTCATACAGAGCACAAGGTGTCAATTATGTCCTGAGTATAGTCATTTGTTTATATGGCAAATGACTGTTTAACCTTGTGCAGGAAAACAAACTAAATGTAGAGTACATGTTTATTTTAAAACAATAGCAGCTCCTAATCTGAGTTGTTATCATACATCTTGCAAGCAGTGAGCTGATAAAGATTACCAGTTCTTGAGGTCTGTGCATTTTGCCTCCTCTTTTGTTTCATTTTTACTTTTTTTTTCTTTTTGGCACTTAAATCAGTGCATTATGAATAGATAGTTCTASAGCAGCATCATATTATGGTTGAGAGGTTTTTGCTTTAATAAATGTTTTGCAGGTTGGTCAGAGGGCATTTTGTGTTTACATTTGYTTGACTGTCTCATTGAACAAGAGTCTGATCTTTGCTTTGCAGAAACTATGAGGCACACAACAAAGCACAGAACAAGAAATATGCCAAATGCAAGTATGAATTYGTGGCAAGAAACAACAGTGAGCTTTCTGTCATGAAAGAAGAGATTGTAGAGGTAATTTCGTTTRCAAAGACAACACAGAAATTTCTAGTGCTACTCAAAGCTGAGGGTACCCTTCCTGTGGGCAGTGTGGCTTTCCTTAATGTTTGCTTCAATGTGTTTGACTTGTCTGCCCTGGTATGGAAAGTTCAGTTAATTTGTTTTGCAGCATTTTTGCTGACTTAGGAACGGTGCTTTTGAGATCCGTGCAGAAATACATTTGTGTGTTCCCTCCTTTTTTCCAGTGTTGCTTTTAAACATTAAGTAGTGTTTAAATAACATTCTGTGCACAGAGGGTACACAGAGGGTACAGCCTTTCCAAGAGGATAAAATTGAGATAGATTTGGAAGGGGTGGAGCAACAAAGAGAAAATGCTGGGGCAGGTAGTTGGATTTCTGACTGCTCCTGGCCATCCTGCTCCTGTTCCCTGTTTACTAAAAAGTGCTGTGTCTCCAAATTTGAGCTCTCTCAGAACAATACCTGTACTTGGGTTATTAGTAATTATTTATTCCTTTGTCAACAGCATATGGGTTGTAGAGGTGGCAGCATTCTCTGTGAAAGAGGCCTCTGGCTGATCCAGCACATGCCCAGGTTTACTGAATTTCATTACACACTTCTCTTATATATTCTTTCTTTAGAACCCATTTTGAAAAGTGCTTTAATTATGAATTAATGATGGTGATAATCAGGGAAGATACAGGGGTTTCTCAGRGACACATCTGTGCACGATCTGTTGGCAGACRCAGAWCCTGGMAAAGTTCTGGTTTTGTTTCAAAATRGTGCACAGCCTAMGTACTGGCAGGAGGAAATCAGAAAAAATTGGTAATTAATTTACCAAACTGTTTCAGATTCTGGATGACAGAAARCAGTGGTGGAAGGTTCAGAACAGAAGTGGCAGCACAGGCTTTGTGCCAAACAACATTTTGGACCTGCTGAGGAATACAGAAGGCGGTCAGGGATGGCCGGAGCCTGCCTACACCCGCACCATCCAGGTACTGTCCATCCTGGGAGCCAAACCTTCTYTGGGAGTGTCAGAATGTGCATGTGGAGCAGGAAGAGAATCACAACAAGCTGAGATAACTGCGTGTCCCACCAGTATATCACAAACAATTCACGTTTCTTGTAGAGGCTGAAGGTGGTGTCTGTATGTCAGAGTCTAACTTGAGGATATAGTTGATAGAGATACAGCAAAACATTTTACTTCAGGTTTTTTTTTTTTTTTTACCTGCTTATTTGCTTAGAGGTGGTAACATCAGTCCTAATGGATGTGTATGCATTTATTTTAATTGCAAATATCCTTTGTGAATTGATAGCTGTTGATGCCAAAGAAGGAGTTTGAATTATTTAAGGTAGGGTCATCTTTGTTTATCCTAGAAGAGTGAACCCAAGCTTTTCTTTCTATTTTCTGTGTTTGTGTGTCTCTATCCCAGTCTTGAATTTATGTAATTATTGTAATTTTGTAGTCATGAAAAAGAGGTATATTTGCTTTTGAATTCACAAAGCAGGTATTTTTCAATTACTATGTCTGTACATCAACAGCGCTCTATTATCCTGACCTAATTTTAATTTTCTTTCTTTCATGTAGTGGTGTGGAATTAATATTTTTGTTGTCATTATTTCTTTTATATGTTGAACAGAATTAGATTGTAAAATACTGTGAAAAAATTTTTACATCGGTGCAWTTATCCACCCAAGTAAGGATATATGGGATAAAGTTGGATTGTGTATTTTTAGAYGAAATTTAAGGGGGTCAGAGGCTACCAAAAGAAGAAGTTATATTTTCTAAGACCTCTTTCTTTCCTTTTATTTTYTAATGATCTTGAAAGGTTAGGCAAACAAGTTTGGATTAAATAGAAATTCCAGGCCTGCCTATGAAYTGCTAACCAAAGACTTTTTAACCAAACTTCTGTTGAAACTTGAAGTTCAATTTAAACTAATATTCATCCATTGAATCTGCAGCTACCAGCTGATGACTGAAAACCAAGAAATGCCACAATGCTTTGTAAAATAATATAGTAGAGTTGTCTTGATCTCTTGGTGGGCTTGGATCAGACCATTTCTGAGCTTTTCCATCCCAAACTGTTTGCCTGTAACATATCAGCTTGTTCTGGATTGATTGTGGATTKGCTTTCTGTGAAATGAAGCATGCATCTAGAATGCTTTTCAAATCCTGATTTAAGGCTTGTTTTTTTCTTCCTGTGCATGTCATTTTGTGTGTTTGGAGTTTTTACAGGAAAAACTCAGTCCTGAGCAGGCTGAAGACAGTTTTGAGTAGAGGTTCCYACACCATTCCTTTGTAATTCACTGCAGGGTTTGAAATTTTCTGTTTGAAATAAAGACAGGACATGGCATATAATAAAATAATCATTTCCACAAAGCATTCTCTGTGGACCTCTGAAAATTAGGGCCAGGGAACAAGGTTTAAGATAAGTTTGTTACTTTGCCCTCTGACAGGTTATTCTGCAGCTTGATCATATTCAAATGTGAGCTTGAAATACTGTGAAATTATTTATGAATGTAATTAATTGCACAGGATAAACGATGATGTTACCAAGACATGTCACTAATGCTGTTCTTTATGGTGATTATTATAATTTTAGCACTCCTGAGTGTGCTCATTTTTCTTTTTCCCTGTGATGGTTCATTTGGGAAGTGTTTGCATAACTCYGTTTACTCTTACAGCAGCGCTGTGAGACATTGCTGCTATTTCAGAAGGAGATGAGGCCTTGCCCAAAGTCAGACAGGAGAACTTGTGGGTAAAGCAGGAAATCAAAGTGGTTCCCATTGGTGCCTTTGCCAGACCCCGAACAGGAACAGGTGTTTATAGATTATTAGAAATGATTAAGAATTTCATTGAAGGAGAGGATTTTTTTCACTTGATTGTGCTACAGATACCCCTTCTCTGAGAGATGGATACCTCATTAGCACAATCATTCTCAGAGCTGCAAAGTTCATTTTGCTCTCACTCTGTTCCCCTTCTAATGATCTCTGAGGCCACACATTACTGTAAATCCTGATTTTTCACTCTGTTGCTTTCAGGAGCCAGGTCCCCAGTAGTCACTAAGGTGACACTTGCAGGAGTTGCCMGCAATACCCCAGTTATTTAATCAGCTTCGTGAGGCAGAGGCTGTAACACTGTTTGTCTCCTGGTCAGTTGAATTAGTTCCAGAAAACAGTATTTTTGCTTTTTGGTACTTTTGTACTTTTAAGACAGCATTTTGCTGATTTCTTTTATTTTTCACTAATGTTAATTATTGTTTATCAGAGGTTTTTTTGGGTGTTGGTCATTTAATCTGACTTTTTATTGTGAGCCAGCATTGGTATTTCACCATCCTCTTCTATCGGAACATAAAGGGTTTCCCAAGCACTCTGATTTCTTAATTTGTAAAAACACTGGTGAACCTGTAAAATAATTCATAGTATTTCCTATTTTCTCTACATTTCATTAACTTTTTTTTTAATGCTCTTGGGAATGAAATTCAAAGAACATAATTAGGATAGAATTGTGTATCTTGATGGGCATGTTAATTAATCCCCTGACACCCTTTGTGAGGTGAGACAAATGTCATCATTTTTGGTCAAGGGCCAGCATCCCTCTTATCTCAGTTCAAATTTTCATCAGACTGAGAACAAAAATGTTCTTTTCTGTCTGGTTCAACAGTGATCCAATCCGAAATTATGGGATGCCACTTGTTACACAAAAAAGTACTGAGTAGTTGGGAAAGGATTTTATTAGTGATAGGGCTTAAAAGTCCCCAGTTTGTCCATATTTTTTTTCCTTTTTAAATGGGGACTAATCCTAATGACAATTTGAATAAGTAAATTCTGTCTAAATTTTCTGTCAATTCACTAAACCCACAAATGTGGTACATACTACAAAGAACTGTTTAGGTGGCTTTTAATGGGATTTTAATAGGCAGCTGTTTGCATAATAGCCAAGCCCACCAAAGTAAACTCTGGGAAATGACCCCACTTGAAATTTTCTCCTCCAGTCTTGGTACCTCAGCGGCCCTTTTGGCTGAAGACAAGTGGCTGGTTCTCTCCTCTCCCTTCAAATGGGTCTCAGGAAAAGATCCAARCCACAAAGCTGTTGACAAAGCAGTGGCTGAAAGCTCTGCAGCCCTCTTGGTGGACTCTGTCACTGTGCAAACAGGAATGTGTCTGAAACCTTCAGAGAGAGAGTAAATGGAAAGCTCTGTGCCTCTGTTAACTTAATGAGAACACTTCCCAGTGCTAACACTAGTTTTCCCAATGCCTCCTTAATTTTGTCTGTTTTTCCCATAGTTTGAATATGTATATTCCCTTTCTTTAACGCCAAAATGTATTTGAAAATATATTGTTCCCAGTGTTTTACAATGATCAAGAATTAGGGTTGATATCATTTTGGCTTTTACTTAAAATTATTATTTTGCTTGTATTAAAAATAGATTGAATCATACTGAATCTTATTTTTTCACCAGATGCAGCCTGTAATGTGTTGTAAACGACTTCGTGACTTATTTTTTCTCCTGTAAAAACAATAATTTTCTGGCAAGAAGTAAGAAAACAAAATTTAGTCCCAGTAAGCTGCTATGCTGTATCCAGATTTTTAATGAGTGCATATCATCACCATTCCAAATAATTTAAAGGATTTGTTCCAATTGAGGAGTGCAAGTTTAATCTTGAAAGCAACAAAAATATGAGGAAGAAGGAAAAATAAATCTTATTTATTTTTCTTTTTGCTCTGAGGAAATCAGGAGCTAGTCAGCAAATTGTCCAGGGAGGGGATTCTGCCCCTCTGCTCCGCTCTGGTGAGACCCGTGCAGTGCTCAATCCAGCTCTGGGGTCCCCAGGGAATGAGGGACATGGAGCAGTTGGAGCAAGCCCAGAGGATGCCAAAGATGATCAGAGGGGTGAAATATCTCTGCTGTGAGGAAAGGCTAAGAGAGCTGGGATGGTTCAGTCTGGAGAAATCTCTGGGGAGACCTTCTAATGGCCTGTCAGTACCTAAAGGAGGTCTGGAGGAGAGCTGGAGAGGGGCTTTTACAAGGGCATGGAGTGATGGAACAGGGAGTAATGGCATTAAAAAGGGCAGGTTTAATACAGTGTTAAGAAGAAATTCTTCACTGTGAAAGTGGCGAGGCACAGGTTGCCCAGAGAAGTTGCAGATACCCCATCTGAAGTTCCAGACACTTCCACCGGGAGGTTTTCAAGAAGGCTGGATGGAGCCCTGAGCTCCCTGGTCTAGTGGAAGGTGTCCCTGCCCATGGCTGGGGGTTGGAATCAGATGGAGCCTTCAGGTTTCTCCCAACCCAAATCATTCCATGAGTCCCTGTCTGAGAGCAGTGATCTTGAACTCATTCGCTGAGATMACCAACATTTCTTGAGCTAATAAAATAAACACCTTTTTTAATACCTACTGTGACTTAACTCCTACTGTTCTACAGTTGCGAGTGTTTTTCACATTCACCTGATAGTCTTCAATTCATTGTCAGTCTTTTCCTTGGGTTTTGTTTTTTATGAAACCTGTTCTYAGTTTCTGTCTGGGTAGGTGTTTTGAAAAGAGCTGATTGCTTGTACAGTTTCACATGTGTATGTTTTATAGCAGCACTCTGTTCCTCATTCAAAATAAGAATATTAGAATAACTCATGTTAGTTTCCTAGTGAGTAAGAAGAGGTAATTACTAACACTGACTTTCCTTTAGTTTAAATTGCTAATGTGTATGAAATTTCAGGAGTGATGTGTGATGAGATAGTTACTTTTTACCTTTCTAACAATACTGTTTGATGTGATTTACTCCATTTTYCTCACAGCAATTACTGGGAGAGCTTTCAGAGGTAACTGAATTACTCTTCTGATAYTGAATCTCAAAAATTCCTCTTTTGGACTAAGTAATCACCAAATTCCATAGTGCATGCTTGCTTCTTTTTATAGCAATGAATAGAAGTGATGGGATGAATGCGTGGATGTCCTCAAAAGATCYGGAGTTAAAAAAAGAAGTGTTAAAAAAATAAATATTAAATAGGATTCAAATATATAATTGGCTTTTGGGCACTGTTCAGTAAATGCAAAATGTATTTTAATGTGGTTTCTACCAAATTTGTAAATTTAGAATTTGAGTGATGCTTCCAGATGAATTTTTGTTTTCACTGCAGCAAGTTGTTTTGATGAGGCTCATGATTGCAGTACAACATGTTTTTGCAGCTACTCCAGTAACATCCATTGAGAGTTACATGTAGTTTTTAGCTCTCTCWTTTTCTGGATTATGATTCTGGTAATGTGTCATTGATGCTTTGGTTTGTAATGATTCCTATCATAAAAAAGTCCTACTTTTCTTTGCGTGGTTTTTCCAAAAGGTCAAAACACACATGGAGGTACGTTGTGRGGATGACAGTTCAGTAATTGGAGTCTGTGAACAGGATAAAAAGATGTGAATATCACTGGAACATTTTAGTATCTGTGAAATTTTTTAATTCATTGAAAATCTATCTATAGTACATCTGTATATAATAAATTATGGTGTGTTTGCTTTGCACCTTGTAGGGCACTCTCTTTCCACCTAAGGGCAAGTTCCATAAATATATTTATTCTGCTTGTTGACTTTTATATTATACATTTCACTTTTCTTGTCATTTGACAATTAGAAAAGCATTTATTGTCTTAACACGGAAGCCGTAGAATACAGACAAGTCAATCATGATTATTATTTTAATCTCCCCACAATGCACTGCAGAGCAATTGAGATGGATGCCTTTGAGCAACTAAATGCTGAGATTAAAACAAATGAACAGACAAAAATGTTTAATGGGAATTGTTTTACAGGGATCTATGTTTGATTTAGTCATTAACTATTATGGTTGAGGTGAAAAATCATYCAAAGGAAGCAAGGCTCATTTCTCAGGCTTAATTGATTGGCYGGATGAGCAGATGGGATACTTTTCCTGCTGGTGTAAACCAGTACAGCTGCAATGGTTTATACTCACTACTAAATGTCTTGTCCACCCACTYGACTTCACTGAGCTGGGGATTCCTGTACAAGGGCAGTTGCTGACATTTAAGCAAAGTTTGTTTATTGTCAGGGCAGTGATCTGCTGCTCAAATTCTAACATAAGGCCCCTACAAATATTTCCCTTCTTGATCTGCTGTAAACCCTGTGCCTCCAAGGAAATAGGGAAAGGTATTTCAGGAAGGARYAGTGAGTCTGGGGAATGTGTTCATCTATCTTCRTACCAAAGTAAGCAGACTTCTCATAAYGAAGAAATGAGGCATCCCTATTGARCAAACAAACTTTAAAATTGAACTTTCAAGCTGTGCTAGTCCAAAATTACAGAGAGGGAACACTGTTAAGCAGTGAGATATGGAGTTTGACCTGCTTGAGATAAAGGGCTAGCATAGGTTGCTTGTGGGTTTGTGTGTCTTTATGATTGCTTTGGAATTCTTCCTGTAACTCGTGCCATTCTACAGGTAGAGAAGAAATTTCTTTCCAAAATTATTCTTGAGACACCTGCAAGTTAGTTATTAGCAGCAAGAAAACTTACATGTTGTAAGAACATTGCATGAAGTGGGGGAGGAAGAAGTAACAGTCCTATTCCAAGAATKGTGGAATTTGGGGCTTGTTTTATAATTGGATTATTGCCCTGAGATGGCTCGTAGAGATCACACCAGCAGCTGAAAAGGCACAGATGAATGGATAGGRGCAGGAACCCCTTAAATGCTGTTTGCAGTTCAAGAAACATTGTGTTATCTTGAACTCAGTGACATTTATAAGTTAAAATATTAGTTGAGTTTAGGCATGGCTGGATGTGTTAACTTTTCACTTTTTTTTTACGTAACATCTCAAAAGTATACGTTTTTACACTGATAAACTTCAACAAGTCAAAAATTTTGAAAGCTGTTGAATAGTTAATAGAAGTAATAGAAATCTGGGATTCAAAAAAATCTCATTTATAGAATTTATCTGCTTGAGAGAAAAAATGCGCTTCAGATGATTCCATTGCTGTGAGTCTTTGTCCAACAGAGAAGGAAATTGATGCCAAACATTGATGCCAGATCAAGTTTTGGCAAATTTCGGAGCTGTATCTGGCGAGTAAGATGCCTTTGTGGAATGAATGACACCACTGGGTGCAGGCTGTGGGTTTTTTTGATGTCTCACCCAGATTTTGTTGTCTGACCGAGCCTCTCTGCATCCCTGCAGAAACAAAGGACGGACTAYGTGGCGAAACAGCCCGACCCGGTTCCTGCTACTCCTTCTCCGCCTCCCACGCCCGCTCCTGTGCCCGTGGCTGTCCCTCTGCCCCCCAGTGCCCCWGCACCCATCCCAGTGCCCGTGCCCAAGGCGCCAGCAGCCGTCAGCCGCCAGAGCAGCACCTCCAGCGACAGCGGTGGCAGCGTGTCCCGGGACACCCAGAGGCAGAAGCAAATTCCTGTGGATCGTAAGTTTGCCTTAAGAAGCAGGATGAAAAGCTTTCCTCCAGTTCCTGTGTGTTTTGCTTGATTCCAAAGTGCCTTAAAATTTGCATTTCGGATAAATTTTCCTGAAAAGTTTTGTTTTAGCCTTATGTTTAAAATAGAGGTTTGCTATGCGTGCACGTTCTGACCCTCATCGCAACTACCATAATGTAATTAGGGAAAAACACTTTACACTTTGCCCATCCTGAATCCCATCCTTTTATGAATGTCTGGGATCTCCAGTCATAGTTTTCAGCAGTGGAAACGCCCATGGTAATACTCTGCCTAATCCAGCTTTTCCACCTGAACTCACTGCTGCATTACAGCCTGAATTGCTTATATAATCAGTTACATTGTTTTTACACTTCAATTCATGATCATCCAAGTTTGTAGGTCATTTGCACTGTTCTGAAACATTTATTCAGGGCTTCAAGAACACCTACAGGCCTGGCTGATGYGCAGGAACCATGCTGTAATAGTTTTTGGAGTCTTACCTGACAGTCGGGTCCCCCTGGCTTGTCAAAGCAGCAGCAGCTGGCAGGCCATGGGACAAACATTCCTGTCCTTGTCCCAGGGGGACACATTCCAGACCTCCATAACTGGAAAAACTTGGTAATGTGTAAAATCCATCCAAAAGTGTATGGCTTTCTTGAGAATTTCTGATTAAAGCCACCTGGTAAATAAATATAAAGCCCAACCAATGCTGAGGCTGCTACTCTCTATTTACTGAAAAGCAGGTAGGGGTGGAAGGACTGACTTAGTAATTTTTGTCCTAAATGCACTTTAGGCAATGTGATTGCTTGGCTTAGAAATCACTAAAACACACAGGCAAGAATTTGCTATAGCTTTTAAAATAATAGCTGTTAAAATAATGAGCTTTTTGTAGCTCAAGAGTTGACAGTTTTTCATATCCTCTGCCTCACTGCCTTACCAGAAAATCCTGCTTCCACCTAAGGATAGAAAGTGGCATTGAGCATAATCCTTTCTGGGGAAGGGCTTCTTTGCCCCCTGTTCTGGTGGATGGGAAGTGTTCCTGTGTGGGTTATTTATTGGTCACTCAGTGGAGCCTGTGTTGGTGTTTCCTGGTGGAGGACGAGCTCTGGCCTAAGCTCAGGAAAGCTCTGGGAACTTTTTAGTGTGTTCACCTAATGGACTGTGTGGAAATTATCAGTGGAGAGCAGCCAGGCTGGAGGAGCAGGCTTCACTGCTGCTTACAAAGAGTTTGTTATTTGAATAAAATCAGAAAGCTGAACAGGTACAGAAGATGTGGAAAGTGAGGGTGAATTTCACATACACATGCACTGAAATGCTCATTTCATTTCTGTGTAAGGACTTTGCTACATCATGGCATCCTTGAGTCTACAATGGCCTTTTCTATGCATTACAGAAGGAAAAGGAGAAGGCTTTAGGCACAGGCTGTGAGGTGGGAAGGTTGCTGTAGACTGAGTGGTTACAAAGCATCTAAAATCCAGTTAATGGGCTTTGGGCACCTCAAAGCCCTCACAAAACAGGGGCCTCTGCAAAGGTGATRGGAAACCTGTGCTCCAAGTACCCCCCTGAGCCCTGCAGGGAACTCTGCAGAACCTGCACCACACCCAGGACATCCTTTTTATTCCTGATATCACATCTAACAACAGGGAGAATCTGTTATCTAACAACTCAGTGTTTGTCTCTTGATACAGTCTTGTCCTGGATTAAGCCTAAGTCTTTCAAAATCTGTGTAAATAGAAGGAAGATGGCAATGTTCTGTCTCTTCCTGCTTGGGAAAATAGCAAGCACAAGCTTTGATAGCATTGCCTGAAGGCTTTGCTCAATCTTTGCTCAATCTGTCAGATCTTCACAAATCACTGAGCTCATCTTATTGGGTTTCTGATTCACACTTRGGGTGGGGGGAGAGGGGGAAACCCTGCACAATAGGGCCTGAATGCCTCAAATATTATACCAGAGATATTTTGTCAACGTTCAGCCTGAGGCTATTTCATAAAAGAAAAAACGACATGGTTAAAGCAAAGTTTTTCCTTATTTTTGCCATGGTGATTAAAGAAATAATCCTAGAGGCCTAAGTAAAGCTTGTTTTTATTTGTTTAACTGGCTAGATATTGATCCCTGGAGAGGTTCTGAGAGAAGCCCTGGAGAGGTTTTGAGAGGATATGAAAGGAGAGAAAGCAACAATATTTCTATTTTACAGGATTGTTTTTTCTCATATTGAAGTTGTGTTTTCATCTGTTCGTATCAGTGTAATGGAGAAAAAGAATAAGTTTTGCCATCTGAGTGTATTGAGAGGGTGGTGTAGTTACTGTTTGTGTATCAAAGTGAGAAGGTTGAATAAAGATCACTAAAAATACCTTGGCAAGGAAATCCTGAGAATTTTTGAGATAATTGTTTGTCAGGAGATTTTTATAGTCTTTTCAATGTTATGGCACAGAGAGTTTAACTGTTCTAAATCAGTATCTTCTCTGAGCCCAGAAGGTTATTTACAGTTTTTTAGATACTACCTGTTTGTGTGAATTGTATAAAATGCATTTAATTTGCATCCCAAACAATTTTTCAGGGCTGTTATAATTGATCTTGTTGAACTGACCAGAAAGCATTTCAGTTTGTTGCCTKCTAATGAACAGCAACTGAATTAAATGTTTCAGACAAATGGGTTCTGGGGGATAATGAATTCTTAGAGTTTTGTTTAAAATGAATAAATAAATAAACAAGTCTTGCCCAATTCTTGAGTCTCTGGTGAGAGCAGATACCCTTTCTTTTCATCCCTTTTTTAATGTGAAGTGTGGCAATGTTTCAGCTAAGCATCCAGGCTTGGAGTGRATTCAAATTTCTTAAAACCCCATAAAAATGTGATCGCTACAATACCTCATTAGATGTGAGTTGATATTTGTCAGCAGCTGTGAGATCTTTTTTTTTTCTACATTTGTACAAAAAGGTTGAACTTTTGATTAAAAAMCTGTTTGTGGAAAGTACTACCTTTCCACAGTGTAAACAATCTTACAACCTTCCTCATCTTTTTCCTGTTTTTATTTCTAAACCCTCAATTCTATTTGAAGAAAGGCAGATTATGACAACGGAACAAGCTTCCATTCCCATTTTATTCTACAGTTTGGGTGCTGTCACACTAATGTATGCCTCTGTGTGACATCCAGCTCATCTCTCCTTCCTGGGGTCTTAGTTGACTTCTCTTTGGGGCTTTTTAGGTTGTTTATTTTAGTTTTGTTTTGCAAAGAGATGATTTGGAATATTGAAATATTCCCTGGGGATAAAGGTGAATAATAATTCAATCAGATCCAATGAATGAATCTGTAAAGAAAAAAAAGTTTACAATTTAAAGTGGCATATAAGAAATGAATTGTCTTTGATAAAGCAACCTTGAGAATAACTCCTGTGGGATCTCTCTGTCTCTCTCCAGGCAGGAAATCCCAGATGGAGGAGGTGCAGGATGAACTTGTTCACCGGCTCACCATCGGCCGGAGCGCTGCCCAGAGGAAATTCCACGTGCCACGGCCAAACGTCCCTGTAGTGAACATCACTTACGACTCCTCTCCTGAGGATGTGAAAGCCTGGTTACAGTCCAAAGGATTCAACCCTGTGTGAGTTCGAGGGCAATGTAGGAAAACTTCTTTAAATTGTTTTCCTGTCAGGAAGTGGGATGTGGTCTGACCGCTTTTTAAAATCAAGCAGCCTCCTGAAAATCAAGAGGTGTCAGCTGCACTCTTGGAAAAAACAATTTGTTTTTACATATATGTGTATATATATATATATATTTACACTCACATAGATAGATATATATATATATATGTGTGTGTATAAGTGTACCTAATACATTTATAAAAATATATGTCAATGTGGTTATAGATCTACAGAAGTATGTGTGTATATATCTATCTATATATCTATAAATATATCTATATGTATATTTATATATATATATAGATATATAGATTTTTTTTTTTAGCCTCTACCAAGTGGTGCTTGTATACTCGGTTGACTTCAGGAGTCCTGCATAAACTTTGCTCTTAATTTAGTAGCAATGTGGGATGAACACATGTGCTTTGCCTTGGCCAGTGTGGTTTTGCTGATTTGCTGTTTGTTTGTCCCTCCCCAGGACTGTGAACAGCCTCGGTGTGCTGACGGGGGCTCAGCTTTTCTCCCTCAACAAAGAGGAACTGAGGACTGTTTGCCCGGAAGGGTCGAGAGTCTACAGCCAAATCACGGTACAGAAATCTGCCTTGGAGGTAYGGACAGCCCTGATTACTCACTTAATCTGGCTCACCAATTTTGAACCTGTAGAATTAGATAGCTYTTTCTGTGAGGCAGTTGGTTTTTGCTCAGTTCCCATCACGCTGATAAACGTTACTTGTGTGTGAGTTGTTTGGTTTTAATTCATTGGAACAGCATTCATAAAAATTTCAGGTGCAATCTCTCCCCACGTTTAAAGCAGTGTGAAAAGCATTAGAAATAGTATTGAAGTTGAAGACATTTTGTGCTGCAATGAGACTGCAAGAAGACAAAATCARCCAAAAAGAGCTTTGGGGAAAACAMTGAGAGYAAAATRCCTCTTTTCTTGTCTSTTRCTTTGTCTGGCACTTGGATAAAWAGGTACTCCTGATMATTTTGTTGGTGATAAGTGAGTTTAGCTTTATCTTTGTCAAGGAGATTTGATTTATTAGACAAGAGAAATTGATAGAGTGAGCCCACTGCTCTTGTCCTTCCAGGTCGAACACTGGGGCTCCTGTACTGAAGGGAAAACACCCTGGACTCTGTTCTAGCTGAGTTACTGAGCCAAGGATGAAGTGTTGTGTCTCTACTTATTGCTCTGCAGCAGGTTACTTTAATTACAGCAGTATTGTTTCTTAAGCACCTTAAAGCTTGTATCCAGAGCTGTGCTAGGGAGAATTCTTGCCAATTTTAAACCAGTAGAATTGGAATTGGAGAGGCATCTACTTCTTTTTATTTCAAAACTTGCTGTGGCAAGTGGAGAAATGATCTAGAGGTGAGATTAACCCAAATGAACAGCTATATCCTCYACACAGAAGAAAATCTTGAAGAGGTTTAAAATGTATTTTTTATCCTCTCATCAAGTTGAGACTGTCTCATTTGAATGATTTTAAGCATTAATCACCAGGCATATTTTTAAAGACAGCTTTGTGATGATGCATATTTTACACTYTACCTGATCAGTGTGGATCAGAGAGCATCACTTTCTAACACTATTAAAATTGCCTCACATCACTGCTAAATTACCTCAAGCCCTTCCTAGGCTTGGAAGGGCAAAGTATTTTACCCTTTTTCTTAGGAATATAATCACTATCACAATCCATCATTTCYTAGTGAAGATATTCTTTAACTTTTTTGATTGTCATCCATCTTAYTTCAGTGTACTGAGATGGAAGTACTTTTGCAGTGGAAGCTGGTTTSAAAAGCAGAGATGCACTGGATTGGAGGGTCTTTTACCCTCTGTGCTGTTAYTCTGCTTGCCCCAGTTAGGCCTAGCTCTTCAGGAAGCCAAAAAGTCCAAACTTGTCTAATAAATGCTCTACAAAAATTAATTAACAGGTACTTAAGGTCTAGGAAAGTAATTTTTTTGTTGAAGAAAAGGTAGTTGAAATACTTATTTCTGCCTCGGTTATTTGAGCCAGAATTTCAGAATTTATGCAATTCCTGATGGTTTAGCCTGTTGTTTGCTGAATTATATCTTCAAAGAAAGTTGCATCTCCCTTTCTCTCCATATAATAGTACTGTTGAGCAMTTCAGGCTCTGCTCTTGAGGAAAATATAATAAATTTTTCTTGCTGCAGAAGATAAGTGTAGAGAAACAATAACCTGAACACCTCTCTCCAGAAGGGAACCCTTGAGGCTCACACTCTAAACCTCTTTCTGGTGCATCAGTAAGAAGCCCAGGCACACATTACTTTAAAAGGGACAATGTGAAAATGGTTTCTCATATTTGCATCCAGTTGCCTGAAAGAACAGATTATTTCTTGGACACCTTAGAGAAAGAAAATTCCCATGCACAGAAGTGGGATTGACTGGTGGAATTGCTGTTACCTGGTTAGAGACTAAGCTGTGTAAATCGCTCTGGCCAAGGTCTGTCACTCTGTTCCAAAGATCAAGTTCCCAATAACAGCCCTGGGCTGTTCAGCTCTGCTGTCCCCTCTGAGCAGGATGTGCCTGTTGTGCTCTGCCATAAGTGTGTTGCACTTGGTTTAGGTGAGCAGCATTTCAAGCTCATCAGTCTCCTTGTCACTGATGTTATCAGGAAGGCAAATTCTTTCAGCTTGGGCTGCTCAGTTATTCTCAGAAAAATATTTCTGCRTGGCCTCTGATAAAGAATGTTTTTGGGTATCTGCTGATGTTTTTTTATGCATGACTTCAGTAATGGGTGCTGCACTTGCTCTGTATCTGGAACCAGGAGGGCAAGGACAAGATGAATTAAGACAAATAAAGCTGCTGTCTCACTTTCAGAGAGTCATTTATAAGCCCCTACTTTACCCTTCCTCTTTAGGAAAAGAGAGCAATGTTCATTTAAGTAGGAGCATTGTAATTAATTCAGAATTTTTCTCCTTCCCTGTGGACACCTACCCTGTCTGCCATGTAATGGCATCTGGTACTGCAGTGTAATGGACATAATGAGTAAATCTATATTAAAATTTATGAAATTAATAGGGTATATTTTCAGRGTCCAGAATCAACTGCAGGATTTTCCCCTTAACAGTCCTGAATTTTGTTTCAGAAATTTCAAAAACACTTTCTGCTTCTTATTCAGAGGTTATTTTTGGAAGCTGGTTTTGAAGTTTTGAAGGTCACATCATGGCCTAAGAGTACAGTAGCAGATATGGCTCTTGGTTTATAATCTCCTGGTTTTATTCAAAGTCATGCACACTTTGGGAAGTTCTGCTCTAGTGGATTGGTGTCCTGGCCTTGCTAATAATTTCATTTATGTTGTCAGAGCAATATTTGCAGCTGGTTCAGCAGAGCAGGTTTTCACTCTTAAAAGGTGAAATAAAGCCTTGTCCTCACAATACATCACTGTTGCTAAAATTGTAATATGGTGCAATTCCTATCACTGTGCTCTAAGTTTGACCTCCTGCCTCTGAGCAGCATTGAGAAATGTGAGAGACTGAGCCTGAATCCTTGCTTAGGATCCTTGCTGAATCCTGCCTGTGCTCTCGCATGCACATGTTTACATAAATCTAAAACCATCAAAGATTTCTGTTCAGATTTTTAATTTYTAAATATTATTGCCCTGATTTTTAAGTGTGGAATCCTAAAAGAGTGGCTGAGCTTTAACCCTGCTTTTACTGAAGCAGTATTTCACTCCGTAAATATCCAACATTTTCAGGCCTTGTGTGAGAATTAAAGATGCTCAGCATTGCTGCAGGGCAACTTCATGCTTTTAACAGTCTGCAGGGTTTTTTTCTGGTCTGTATTTAAGGATAAGTACTTTCCTATTGGAGCTGCAAGGTGAGTTTATTTGTTCAAACACTTGTCTTAATAAAATGCTGACAGAGTAATTTCAGTACCTGTAAAAAAAATAAACTCTTTTTATTTTTGTTTATAGGCTAACAGTGGTAGTTCAGAACTGCAAGAAATTATGAGAAGACGGCAAGAAAAAATCAGTGCAGCTGCCACAGATTCAGGTGTGGAGTCCTTTGATGAAGGRAGCAGCCACTAAATGTGTTTCCTCTTTTCTTTATTTCCATTGTCCATAGCATTAAACCATCSAGCTTTGCTTTAGGAAGCAGTGAAGGGGAATGTCTTATTAAAATGTAAACTAGAGCCAACATAAGGAAAATTGACAGTAGTCTCCACAGAGTACCCGCTGCTGGCTAYTCATCAGGAAAAATGAACAGATGAGAAATGCAGTGGAGCTTCCTGACAGGTGAAAATATTGGTACGTGATTCATTTACATCCAGAGATGAGTCTTGGCTTTATGGAATTAACATGACAGATAAATTGGAGCACATCTCTGTGATTCAACTGAGGGAAGCTGAGCCAGCAATAAAAAACCATTTGAACCCTTCAGTAATAATAAGATTCTGAACCCCATCTCTTGCTGTAGTGTGCAATTAATGTCTTTTTGGCTCAGTCTTTCTTGTCAGGCATTTGGCTGCAGGATGTTTACTTAAGCTGTTGACTCCAGCAAATGTAGAGGAAATCTTTAGGGAATGAACAGCAGCCCAACATAGACTGGATCTTTCCTGCATCACTCCCAAGATGTTTATTACTAATGATGCTGTTTATAGCAAAATAATACTCTATACATTGATTTTATCCATACTTCACCTGTGATGAACTATATAATATTGAACAAGAAGGAGTAACTAGAAAACAGTAACACAACTCAAAGAGGTGATGAGATCTGCTGTAGCCATACAACTCACAGTACTTTAAAAAAAAAATATAATTACATTTTTTTGGTCAGTAACTTCACTCATCAAAAACAAGTGTATAATTTAGATTTCTCTGTGTGTTGATCCCAGATATCAGTTTTTCCTTATGTAAAAAGCCTTTGTAATTTCCTTTATAAATGTAATCTTTTGGAGAAGTGGATTCCGGGTGGCAAAAAAGGAGGGAAAAAAGAAGAGAAACATCTCTTCCAGAAAACATTATTTTTGAAGATGCAATGATTTTTGTCACAAAATGTTCTGTTATTTCACATGGTCATGTGATTTTATATATAATAGATGTATTATATATAGTATATAATATCACTTTAGACAAATTTAATCGTCTAGCTTGATTAAGTTTCATAGTGCCTTTTTCACATGAATCAGCTTAAAGTCTGCAATAAACAGTATTTCTTGTCTGTTAAATTGTGGTATCTTTGTGGCTACRAAGACAGTATTGAAATAAGAAAGTAATCTTGTTTTTTGCCATTAGTTTGCTTTTCCTCTGCATACAAGGGAAAAAAAAAACCTATTCATTTTTCACAAATGAAGAACTAAAATCTTAATAAAGGTGTTTAGTGCCATTTATTGTAAAAGTCCTCACAAATGTTACCTCTGTGTGTTGGTTATGTGTCCATGTATGTTTTTAGATTTATTATATATATTATTTATGCCTGTCTGCATAAGCATGGCCTTATTCAGAAATGAGTTGAGACATGATAAATCCCATTACGTGGAAGTGCAGGAGAGGGAGACTCTTTAAAAGGTCTTTGAAACCCCTATTTAAAAATTAGAGTCACTGTTTTTTCTCATGGAAGGGTGTCTGATTCGATAGAAAGCACTGTGGTGGTAACCTGCACTTCTGCTCCCCTAATGATTACCAAAATAGGAAGCCAATATTCATCCTCACTGCTGCCTTATTCCAGCATTCAGCACATGGTTTGCTTTTGCCCAGAAAGAGGCATCAGCTCTGGGACTTTTCAGACTTTGTGAAATTTGGCATTCTGAGGTCTAGGAGGAAGAATCCTCTGAGCGAAAAGGGGTGGCTTCACAACTGTGTGTTTYCTTGAAGCTGGTTTTCTGTGTAGCTGTTGTTTAGAAAATGCCAGGCGAGTCTGAATGTGGYCAATGTGCTCAGAGGCAGCTTGGGAGACACCTGGGGGGGAAGAGGAAACCCCTTCATGCACAGAAGGGATAAGCAGAATCTCCTGGGGCTTGGGGGGTTGTCTATTTTTTTATGTCTGTTTTTTCATAGCTTCTAAGTTAGCTCCTAATGACTTAACAACCTTGAGTTGTATTTACACTTTAAACTTTGCTGAACTAACCATTATGATTTCTGTGTTACAGTCGGTGAAATGTGAATGGTGTTGAGCCAAATATTTCCCTGTTTGCTGAAATTTCCTTGGTGGTTTAAAGCACTGCAGGGAGCTTCACCCCTATGCTGTGCAGTTTTTGAATTTTCAGTTTGTTGGCAGTCGTCAGAAATCAAAAGGAGATTTCAAATGAAATAAAATRTTTTAAAACATTCCATGGTTTAAATGAAAACAGTAGTAAAATGCAGTGTTTAATTCAAAATGGGTTTTTTAAGGATTTAAGCAATGAGGATTATTTTTTTAATACTTCTATTTTAGAAGGACACTATATGTCTTTGAGAAGGGAACAAAGCAGCTTTTTAAATGTCAAAATCAGTGCCTTATTAGACATTTGGTAACAGAGGGACTAATTTACTATTTTTCTGCCATCAAGCTGCCTTTTTAACTGGGTGGAGAGAAGGAGTTTTTGCAGCCTGTGTTTGCTCTGTAGTTCTATGTTTTCAAAGCACAAACCTTTTAACATCAGCAAGGCACTTCTTCCCATTTCTTCATGCTGCTTGTTCCCTTGGGACACCACGGGGAGACCAAACCACTGTGAAACCTCACATTTAATTCAGGAAGAACTTCTAACCAGTATTGATAGAAGGGGCAGTTCACTTACCATCTAGCAGTTCAAATATTAAACAGGACTTTGCTCAGACAAACTGTGATCTGTGAGATTTTATGCACACTTTTATTGCTCCTAAGCATTGAACTGTATAAAAGTTGCTGGTTTGGTTTTTCTTGTTTCTTTTTTGTTGAATAAGTRCAGATAGCTATGACTGGTGTGGGCAGAAATAATTGATTTATGAGGCAGTGGATATATCCAAAATGACAATGCTGTTCTGAAATGTGCAGAACTCTGAGTGTGTTCATCAATGTTTGTGAACTCTCTTGCAGTGCTTTGCTGGACAGTAACATCAGTATTTTGATAATTTAAGGGAACAAACAAAATATCCATGAATAGCTGTAAGATGTGAATTCTTTCTAATTAGGGAATCGGTAAATCACAAAAGTTTTATTTTAATTGTGGGAGAGAAAGCATTTGGAGCGTTCAGGTCACAGACAGAATCAAGCTATAGTTTGAATACCACTTCTGTTCAAGGAGGTATCACTTGGACTGCATTTCAACCATGAAGAAAACATGATTATAAATGGAAACTCAACTTTCTGGCCAAACTTCCATTTTATAGGAGCCCCATTTTTCCATTCCATTTTTTTCTCAAATGTGAAATTGAGACTGGTTTCTAAACCAGCTCTGTTTAAGGATTGGTTCTGATGCATCAAGAGTATTTGAAGGAATACTGTGCTCAGTCTCCCAACTCCCCATAAAAGCAACAATATTATACATGAAAAGTGCAAATGWGAGGGAATCTGTATTGGGTTCTGTGTTTAAGTATTTCAGACTTGAAAYTTCTACTGCAGCTGTGTCATTTTTTTCCAAGTAAGTGCCTTTGGAGTACCTTTGTCTTTTTTCWGTCTCTGAGTTGCTTAGGTTGCAACTTTGGCCTCTAACAGCTTCGTCAGTATTCAGAGCAAAGTGAGTATCAGGATGTGAGTCTGTGCTTCTACTCCTTGGTAATATTTGTAGATTAAAAGAGGAGATGAATGAAAATGGGGAGCCTTCCTGGAAGATTCCTAGCCCCCACTCATGCCTGTCACAGCAGCAGCAAAGCTCAACCCACCCTGCTCCCATTCATGTCAAGAGCACCAACAACATTATTCTTTCACAGTAAATGGCTAAAATAACAGCTCTGGCCTGTCTCATTAAGAGTTTTCACACAACCCCTTTAAAAAAAGTGAGAAGTGGGAGGGAGGTGGTGTGACACTGTTTAATGGAAGGAGGGAAGGAAGGGCCATTTTAGAGCATCAGATGCTGATACTGGCTATTTAACAGGGGAAATTTGTMTTATTTAGGTGCAGGGAGAAAAATAAAACATTAAACTGAAATAAAGCACAAATAAGGCTTCCTGACCTTTCTTAATCCTTTYGTGAGGTTTGAAGGAAACTGTTCTGAAGACCCAAGGATGTCGGAGCTCACTGCACAGGATATGCTCAGGGAAGCCATATTTCCACACATACCTCTAAAAACTTCTTACCATTCTCAATCATGTTCTTGAGTTTACTTATTTTCTGTTTCCATGGCAGCAAGCACAGCATGAAGCAGCAAGGAGAAAACCTACCCTGGTTTCAATTAATGGTCATTCACAGCCYACTCACAGGGCTGCTTTTACAGACATCTGGGTCAGATGCTGGAAGAGCAGCAGATCAATACAGAGCATCAATAATGCCAGCAGAGCTACGGACATGAAGCCCATAATTTAAAAAATCTATTACTGAACCTGAAGCTTCAGACAGCTTTACAGCTGTGATGACTTGAGAGCTTAACTTTGACAGATGCTGGAAACTGTATTTACATGAAGCGTGAGTCCAAACCATTGTTCTTTTGGACTTACTGTGAAGGTGTGTGACAAGGTAAAGCCAAAAGGATGTCGTGTCAGTTCAGGATAAAAGGCTCTGCATGATTCTTCTGATCCACAKCGTCTCCCAGACTCATTTATGGCTTTTTCTCATGTCTTGAATGCTGGGAGAGGGAGAGGTGGCTTCCACTGTCATCGTGACACACCCTCTTACAGTTTGCAAAACCAAGGGGTAGGAAAGGGTATTACTCTGATGGAGTTTTCACTGTAACTGATGTTGTGAGTAACTACTGAAGGAAAAATGCACACCTGCTATTGGGTAAATGGAATAACTTTTGACAGGCATTCAAAAACTCCCTCATAAATCCAGGCTGCTCAGGCAGTGTCCTTTGCACCAATGCAATTTTGGCATCTTTGTGGCAATCTTGTACTCTGTCATGTTCAGCCAAGGTTTTTACAGCTGGCTCGTGCAGTGACATTTTATGGGCACACATGAATGACCTGGAGGTAACCTGCTTAGTCTGCTCTGTGATACAGAGTAAATGTAGACTCAATGGGCAAGGGCCAGCAGGAGGGAGGAGACAGCAGATGAGAAAGCATTGGGTTTTTTTTCCCCCACCCAGTTCCTAAAGGGATATAAACATATTTTCTGAGTAAACATGTAATGAAACTCTGAAATATATCTTTTCTAAAAGCATGGAGGTGAGGTCTAAATGGTCAAGTGCTCATTTATAATTCTACCTCCTGTTCARTTTGGGCCAGACAAGTCTTTGCTGTTCCTGCTGGAATGGCAGGCCCTCCAGCAGAGGCACAGCAGTGAAGCCTTTTTTGTTACCAACCTGCTCCTGAAACACAGGGCTCTGCTCTTCGAATCCATCTTGCACCTGGAGAAACAGCATCCCTGCTTTAGGACTGGGAAATGCACATTATATCCTTTTAGTTATGACARGTGGGGTCCTCTTTCTTTAGTACCCCTCACAGGGACCTGTTTTATTTGKGGAATTATGTTAAATCTATGCAGTTTTGCATAGTATATACAGAACAGTTTGAAGGAAGTTTTCCACTGTAACCAATATCATGATGAAGTAGTTATTAAATAAGTACACACCCTTTTACCTGCTAATGGAATAACTTTGGAAGAAAAAAAAACCAAACAAACAAAAAAAAAGGAGTATCAGCTGGAAGGAGATTATCAGGATCCTGGAAGCAGCTGAGCTGTTGACCTACACCCTGGTGCCCTGCCAGGGATAGCAGAGCAGAGGTGAATAAAATAAAAAGTGCATGCAGGAGTGTTTGCTGTTCTGCTGACAGTGACTTCTCCACAGGTAAGCAATCCAGTGTGTTTACTTTCAGTTCAAGTCTGTTTTGTTTACATTGAGTACCATTGCTGCTAACTTCCAATGAGGTGACACAAAGCAACAGGTTACAAAAATGCCATCAAACATCCATTCTGACAGCATCCATGTCACAATACACAATGATGTACCGGAATTATACAAAGACCGAAAAGAAAAAAATATATATAGCTAATTATTTTGACTAGAACTGAAACGAACAGCAAAAAAGAAAAGAGCCCCCCGCCCTGCCCCCAAAGGCCCTGCAGGAATCCATACTGACACTTTGGCAGCCTTGTAGCAAATTGATAACCAGCCCTTCACATGCCAAAACCTTGAATTCAGAACATTGTAAATTCCTGGTTCAGAAAAATAATTTCATCTATTAAAGCACTTTTTTTTTTTCTTTCCACCCCTCCAACCTGAACCAGCTTCACCTTTTTTACACAGGGTTAATAATTATTAAAAATAATAAATGAGTGAGGGGTATAGGCACCATAGACTGCTCAGACAGTTAAATGCTAGAGAATATGTGCTAAGATATCCCAGCTTGAAGCTCAGTTGCCCTGTGAAAATTCATCGAAAACARGAGCCTGATCAGTGGCATTACTGAAAAAGGTTGGCAAAAAGAGCAAATCCTCTGCTTAATTAGCAGCAGCACAGTCAAGAACCAAACCCACCCCCCTTCTCTGAGTGTCAGCTGCCCATTTCAGCTTCGGGCTTGGATTTCTGTTTGTCAGTCCGTTCCGCGGGTCTCGTGCTCCCCCCAGGCCCCACGTACATCAGTGCTGTAAGGAAACAGTCAAATCCATGTACCCAGCAACCCCCCCGCCCTCCCATCCCCTTTTCACAATCTCCAGGTTTCTTCATGTATGTTCATGCCTCGCTATTCACTAATGAGGTATTATTAGATACTAACAATGCCTGCTCTCCTAGGGACGTTAGCACAGACCAGTGACACATGAAGAAAGCTCTTCAGTCAACCATTAAAAAAATATTGCACTTACTTCAACCTTAAGCCCAACCTGCACTGAAAAAAAATTAAAAATTACAAAAGAAATTAACCAAAAGTACCAAACAAAACCCCAACACTCTGGAGCGATCTATCTTATGCACATATAGTGTCTTTTCCTTCACGTTGTTTAGTTGATTTTGGTCCAGTRTTTAAAAAAAATGTCCAGAAATTAAACAGTTCAAAAGACACCGCAGGCTCGTTAAGGCTTTGTCTCCCCAGTGCTTCAGAAAGGTAAAAGTTTCTCTCCCTCATTGTCCGTGTACYGCAAAGCAGCGATCTCTCGTGGCACAACACCTGCCCATTCAAACCATCAACAGAAAAAAAATCAGAAGCAAGGGAAGATGGGTGTGCTTCATGGTCTCACCTGCAACCAAACAAAAGAGCGCTTCAGAAAGAACAAAAGGAAATAAATACATTTTTTAGCCAATATAGTTTTTTAGCAATTGTTTTCCTGACCCTGCATAAAGGTTGTGAGTGCAGCCCACCAGCACAGATCAAACAGTAAACTCCTGAAGGTTAGGGACAGTAGGGCAAACTGGTGTTGCCTTACAGGCAGGGGAATGATGCACACAAATAAAGGGACATGTGCAACACCAGAGACACACGGCAAACACAGCCCAGCCCTCCACCAGCTGCTTGAGAAGGTTGTGTCCAAAGTCTGCAGCTTCCTAATCCACCCCAAAAGGGAATATGAAGGTTATGGCTGGATTATTGCTGCCACCTAATGAACCAAAGCTTTGTAGCTTAAAGAGCACCGAAACATGTCCTCACAGCTTGTCCCCATCAGCAAACCTTGTGGCAGGTCACAGGTCACAGCCACAGCCTCAGGCAGGGGGCTCAGTGGGAAGTCAYGACCAATGCTTCATTTATGCTACTGGTGGCACCAGTTTGAGACCCTGCAGGTTCCCTGGTGCTAGATCTATGAAAAAATATCCCACTCTTCCATGTCACATCTTTTTGGTTACCAACGCACCCTCCAACAGAGCATCCCGTAAACTTCTGCTGGCCTTGGTAACCAGGCAGTTGGCAACTGACTTGAGAATTACTTGATTTGAAGATATCAAAAATTATCACTTCCTTTAAGCTTTGTAAGGAGTGTTAGGATGACTGGCAGGGAATGGTTAGATGGCTCATTAGGAGTTCTGGATTCTCTTTAAACACGAGTGATCCCATACACTCTCACAGTACCATGGAATGGTTGTGGATTATTTTCTGTGAGAGTCTGGATGGATTTTCCCCTCGCTCTCCATGTGAACACGAAAGAGGAATGAGTCCCAGAAAGCCCCAGATTGCCAACAAAGCTTCTGGAATGGGGATGTGAGGCTGTGGGCTTGGCCCAGGGCCAGGCTTGCCTGACTTACCACCTGTGCCTCTGAACTAGGACTTGCTGACATTCTCATATATGACATCACTGATGCAGAACTGCTGCTTCTTCTTTTGCCACATCAGTTGCACACACTGGTGAATAAAAATGTACTGCTCCTAGAAGGAAAGACCAAATAAGTGGGCATTTTTTGCAYCTCAGAAAGCATGAGAGAAACCCAACCAGCAAAACAGTTTGATAGTTCACAGCAACAGCCTGCACAGCTCCATGTCTCCCAACTCAGCCCCTCACACTGCACAGTGAGCTGTCAGCTCCCAAAATAAYAGTCCACAATTGTTACAGATAGCAGATGGGGAAGCCTGGAATCCACCTGRCACCATAATCACTTATTAATAACCTGAATAATGACAGAAGAACTGAAGCAGAGCTRAAGTGGGTCTCCTTTATACTGCCTAGAAATGAATTACAAGAAAGGGATCTGAATGCTTTATGTGCAACATATTGCACCTGAAATCTTAATGAGGTTCATGTTCCTTAGTATTTGGCATTACTAATAACAAGAAGAAACACATCACCGTTTTCAGGCTAGGTCTGGCAGTTCATTTGTTGCCAAGGATTGTTGAATCCAGAGCAAARCCAAAAAGCAGAGAGAGGAGAGGAGAAAGAAAACCTGCAGTGACAACAACTACCCTATGAAAATGAAAAAAAGTAATTTTCAGTCCATTCTGGATTGGAGAGATGCTCTGACTTGTTCTCAGAGCAGTTAATTATTTGGGGAGACCCCCACCTCTGTGCAAATGACACTGTGAGTTGGATCAATCATGTGCTGCTGTATCTGTGGACAGKTTTTTTTGCCTTGCCTTTCAGTTTGGTTATGGACTGACTTTTATAAGCATTGCCATCATACAATTCAAACATTGTAATCCAATTTAGAATGAACCTTAGTTGATGACTTTTCAATTTCAAGGAGAGAGAAGAAATCCCTGATGAATTCTAGCACTAACCTTTATGTGCACGAGGCACAGGGGCTGAGTGAATCTCAGACAAAAGCRGCTGTCCCCAAACCCAAGGCTGCATTTCACCCCTGTCCCCAGTGGCCTGCTGATGCCACGAGATAGGAGCAGGAGTGTGAGGTACATTTCACAGCACAGAAATGACTGGATTTCCTCACACCCACCAATTTGGAGTGACTGGGGTCAAGTCAGGGTGTTCCTCATCCTAACCCACTTTTTGGACCTRTGCCATTTGGTTTTTTTTAAACTGCTCATTGAGACACTGCCAAGTTTCCATCAAACAAAGCAACATGAACTCAGGTGAGCTGTCAGTGGTTTCACATTTTGTAAGGAAAATCTTTTCAGTGGCTTCTGTGCCTGAGTGTCAATGTGACTAAGTGACCTCTGAGGCCAGGCCTGGCCACTGCCTGGAGCTGCAGGAGCTCAGTAACTGCCCTTGACATCAGCCCCAGGCAGGCAGTGAGGTTCCACGTGAAAAAAATAAAATATTTAAAAAAACCCACTACAAAACCCCACATGACCTCTGGAGTGGTAACAAGAGTTGCAGCTGAAATCAACCAACCATCAGGATTTTTTTTTCTCAAATGTTTACCTAAGGATCTKCCTTTGGATTAGTACAGGGAATTGTGATAAAAAGTGGCAGTTTGATAGGAATGATCCAAAATGGACTGAAAATTCCTTCATTTCCAGATGTTAGCTGTTGTCACTGCAGGTTTTATTCCTCCTCTTCTTTCCGTGCTACAAATTCTTGGCTTTGCTCTGGATTCAGTAATCCTTGGCAATAAAAGATCTGCCAGACCTAGCCTGAAAACAGTGATGGTGGTTCTTCCAACTCCATGGAGGTTGGCAGGTTGTACTGTGTCTAACCAAGGAAGAACTGGCACAAAATATGAAATCTTCCCCTCATTACTAGGTGAACTGGGAAGGCTTAGATGCATAAAAGCTTCTGCTTTGAAAGAAGAGTTTGTGATTTTTTTTCCCCAGTATATATTGTCTAGATATTTCTGTCTTAAAGACAGAAAAACAACTACCCAGTAGAGAGAGGGACAGAGGAGGGTCTTTGGCAGACTCACAATCCTTTTGTCTGTTTTGCTTGTTCAAWATTCCATTGTGTGATGAGTTCCTTCACTTGGCCAGATGGTACCAACATGATACATGAGCAAAGCTGCCCAATACTGATATCATTTCATGAGCCATTAAGCCCCTCAGCAAGCCCAACTCYTTTTTAGTGGTGTTTAAAAATTTCTTATGTTAATCTCTTCTAATGCATTGTTTGCRTATTAATTTCACAGAAGGTGAGAATGACTCATTTCCTCTGGATGATGTTGTAGATATCTGATCAAACCCACCTATGGGGCAGATAATTAATGTGACAATATCACAACAAAGATGAAAACTGGATAATATCAACGCACAGTGGTTTTGTCAGACGGAGCACCAGTCACTGGACACGAACACGCTGAAGAGGGTTATGAAATGGGCACAAAATACTGTCACAGTGTTGAGTGAGCAGCCCTTACCTCTGTCTGCACCATGGACATTCTGTAGGACCTCATGTCAGACACCAGGCCCAGAATATCCACGAACTCATGGTCACGGATGTGCTGCAAGAGCCGGTCCAGGGCTATGAAGGTTCCCGTCCGTCCCACGCCAGCRCTGCAACACACACAGACATGCACCTCATTGTCTGAAGGGACACAGGACAAGCAGTGGCACTGCAAAAAGCCTGCAGCTGCAATTATCAGATGTAACTCATCTGAGGTCAGGCAGGCTGGTTAATCTGTGGGATTTACTGGGCACGCAACCCATCATGCACTGGCTGGGCAGAGTGGATGGACAGGATGGCACTGCAAATATTCCACCTTTTTATGCTCCTCTTCAGGCACCCACACACAGACCATGGACACACACACTGATCCACCCTCAGCTATCTGCCCTTCCTGCCACCACTGTCCCCCACACAGACTTAGAGATTCTTGTGTGTGCATGATTCTTTTCACTGTAATTTCACATATAAGTTCAAGTCTGATTTCACTGAGTGTAGTTTTAGAGGTTTTACAGAGCTTCACAGAGCATCCCAACACCTCACCTACTATCAAGGGTAGAAGTGTGTATCTTAGCAAAAGTTGTTTTTTCTATTTTGTCATGCTTTTTCTGAAAAGCCTTGAAATTATTTGCAATAATGTTCAATAGTTCATCTCAACATAGCTCAACATAATTGTCACAAACCAAATCTCTATTTTGGCTTTTGTTAATTTCTCAAATGAGGTGAATACAATCCAAGTTCTGATGAGTTAATTGGRCAGATTACCTGATAAATTCATTCCATGCCTTCTTTAACATTTGAGAGCAACTGCTGTAGGAGTTGGTTAATACATTCTTTATCTGCCCCCCACTAATTTCATAGCCTTTTTAATCTATGTGGCATAAGATCTACACTATGGTCTAAAACACTCTCTGAAAATATCTCTCTTTGCTTCTAGAAGCATCCTAATTGAAAAAAAAGGGAAATACTACAGTGTTTGCCTAGYTCTTTGATACTTGCTTCTTTTCCTTCCCAGAACAATTAAGTAGTAAATACAGGCTTTGATTTCATACTGCTATTTATAAATTACTCCCCTGGCTTACAAATGTATTTCTCAATATTGAGACTCAAAGAACAATATCCTCTATGAATTTCTCCATGAGGTTACTGGGGAGAGCTGCATCACTCCATAACACCAGACAAAACCCTCTTTAGCCAACAGGTGAGCAGAACCCCCAAATCTTTCCTTCTCATGGTTTCCCAACCTATTTATTGTCACACCTTGTACTTCTCCTTTTCCCTGAAGCATTTACCTGCAGTGTATGACCATGGGGCCTTTAGCCTTTGCTGATTTCTGCCTGACCATCTGTACAAACTGGAGRATGCTCTCGGCAGCGTTGGTGGTGGGGACGCCGTGGTCTGGCCAGGCAGTGTAGTTAAAATGCATCACATCCTGCACCTCATCGGCCTGGGGGGAGAAGCACAACAGCAAATTCATAGGGTTTCAACAGTGTAACCACACTCTGCCACACTGAGGGCTTTTTGYCATTTTGTGGTATTCTTTTTTTCCCCACATACAGCCTAAAATACTGAAGCCAGTCAAAAAAATGGCAAAGAACAAATATATTTTTGATTACAATGCAGGGGGGATATCAGGCCATCATTATCAAAAGGGTAAGAACTTCTTGTTTCTACGTTTGGGATTTGTTTTATGCTTTTGTCCCCATGGTAGTTCAATTTTATTTTGCTTTTAAAACAAAAACAGTTGCATTTTTCAGCTCTGGGATTTTTTCCTCTTTTTTATTCCATTTCCTCTCCTTTTCTCRCTTTGCCACAGATAAAGAATAACACTGTTGACAAACAGTCAAGCCTGGACTCTTGAGAGATTTTCTTTTCAAGTTTTAAAGAAAATAACCCAAAAAACAAAAGGGAAGAAAAGATCATTATCGGGAGAATCATTTAAGAAAACACTCATTATAACAAAAAACATTTACAATGCTAAAAATTCTACTGGCTTTAAATGAAGTAAGTTCCTCAATACAACACATAAATCCTGGGCCAATGGTGAATTGTCAGGGCATGGATATTTCCRTATCTCCTCCATATCCCTAAAATTTCCTTCATGAGATGGTGCTGGCAACGAGCTGGTGCAGGAAGTAAAGGTGGAAAGAAATGCTTGAAAGTCTGGATAGCTATCATTTGGAAATCACATGCTCTTGTGTTTACTTTATAGCAAGATATGACTATTGCAGAATTGCCCTTTTGAAAAATGTTTTCAATTGTTTCATTGGTACTTTCAAGTTTTGAACAATTTATAGCAAGAAGATGTGCCTGAGATATAGAAAAGGAGAGATTCACATATTTGCTGTCAGTAATTATTGCCACCACAGAACTGAGTACTACTTTTGTTTCGGTCTTGCACTTTGCTGAGAAATTGAGAGACAACAGTTTTAGGGGAAAGTTTTCTGATTTAGTCGTTTGACCGTATAGAGAGAGGGTAATGATGTCCATCTCCTTTAGGTGTTTTCCACTGGATGCCAGAAATGGATAAAAGTTTAAAAAGAAGGCTGGACTGGAATGATTCCCTGGGCCAGGCTCAGTGCCTCACTCACGTAGCTGATTCGGAAGCTCCGGTACACCCAGTCCGTGTGCTCCTCCTCGCTCAGCATCTCCACTGTGATGTCCCCATAGGCAACAGGATCTTCCGTAAAAGGCCAGTAATGATCACATTTCACCTGAAAGGGATGGAAATCCAGCCCTGTTTGTATTTGCATGAAGACACACATATGTAAAGAAGCACAAGCAAAAGGGCACAGAGCCTCAGGTTTAGAAATGCCTACAGCAATGTTCACTTGCTGCTGCAACAAGAGATAACTTATCCTGCAATGAATTCCAGCCTGACCACTCCTGTTTGACTGTGGCCATCGACTGTGTATTGGTTTTCAGAAGGGCAGCTTTAGCACAGTGAAAAATKAGAAAAGATGCCTTCTGTTAATCTTCCTGATATAACAGTCTAAATGGAACAAAAGAAGGGTGAAAGGAAGTACCCATATAAACCCCCCAATTTCGATTCCAAATATTTCTCTTATTATATCAAGGGGAAATGTAAAGCACAAACCATGTATTTTATAATCATTTTAAACTTAAAGGTGCAGAATCACGGAATGCCTGAGGTTGGAAAGGACCCAGCAGTGTCACCTAGAGCCAGCTCAAGACAATGTCTAGGTGACTTTGGAATATCTCCAAGGATGGAGACTCCACAAGCTCTGGGCAACYCRTGCCAGTGYTCRGTCACCCTCACAGTAAATGTTTCCTGATTTCAGAAGGAATGTCATTTTTCAAATTGTGCACCCCTTGAACTGCCACTGGGAAAATCACCACTAAAGCAGTCCCTTAGCTCCATTCCCTCCCATCAGGTATTTGCATACAATGACAAGATCCCTGGAGCCTTTGCTTTTCCAGGATGAAGATTCCCAGCTCTCTCAGACTCTCCTCATGTAAGAAGACAGGCTTCATAATAAGGTCAGGTAAGGTAAAAGGTTAAAGAGAGTCAGGGRAAGTCAAAGAACATCAAAGCAGGTCAGGTAAGGTCAGAGAAAACCAGGAAAGCTCAAAATAGATGAGAGAAAGTAGAAGAAGGTCAAAGAAAGTCAGGGAAGGTGAAAAAAGGTCAAGGAAAATGAGAGAATGTTGAAGAAGGTTGGGGAAATTTGAAGAATGTCGAAGTTCAGGGAACATTAAAGTGTGTCAAAGAAGATCAAAGAAGGTCAGAAAAGGTAAGAAGGGGTCAAAGAAGGTCAGGGAGGGTCATAAATGGTCAAAAGTTCAAAGAAAGTTGAAGAAGGTTAGGAAAAATTGAAGAAGGTGCAGCAAGTCAGGGAAGGYCAACGAAGGTCAAGAAAGGACAAAGCAACTCAAGAAAAGTCAAAGGAGGTCAGAGACAGTCAGGGAACATCAGGGAATGTTGAAGAAGGTCCTGACATGGGAATGCCATTCCAGGGCTGGCTGTGATGCTGCCTCGTGATCAGAAATCAATGCAGAGGCATTCACTCAGCACAAATGGGCTGTTTTCAGAGCAGTTTCTTTTACAGCACATACGAGATTTTGTTACATACCCGTCTTTTCTCATTGCACTGAGTGAGCATTACAATAATTTGTGAYTTTTGCTGGAGAACCATCTTCCAAAAGTCGTTCCTAGTTTCTGGCAGTGGTCCTTGGGTTGCAATGTATTCCTGGGGTGAATTATAACCCTAAGAAACAAAGAGATAGCTCCTGCTTACCAATGTAGTTACTGCTTCAGAACATGTATTCTTCATATTTTTTTAGCCTGCTAAAGTTTAATTTTTACTTCCAAAAGTGACCTCCAACATAAAGAATTAAATTTTTTGGTATTTATTTTGTGATGACAATTTTTGCCAAATTTTTATGATCCCCATGTATAAGCAATCTAGAATGAAGGACAGAAGATTAAGTTGTTACCATACAAATCATTTGCCCAGAGAATAAAAGGCAGCATTAAAAAGCAAGTAATAAGAATGCTAAAATAAAGTTCCAGCTTCTTCCAGATAATGTAATTTTAGTTGTAGGCATAAAAGCAGTTACAGATGGCCAGTCTGCTCATCCCAAGTAGTGCCAGTGATTTTCAGTCACTGGTGTCAATGGAACAGAATTATATGCACATGTTTATGTAAAAAGGACTTTAATCAATAAAACATTAATTAGAATTCTGCTTAAAATAATAGAGAAGATGCTGAGTCAATGCTCTTAACAGCTGCTCAGATACATTCTATCATGTATTCCTTTTCCTATCCCTATCAACAAGATTTTAGTTGGAAAGACTCCTTCCCCTCTCCATAACYAACTGTCATTAAGACTATAATAGAAGACCACAGAAGGACCCTTTTGGCATCTGCTATAACCATATTTGCTGAGATTGTATCATCAAACTTGCATTTGAAAAGTTATTTTACATTCCTAGTAAGAGCAAAAAATACATTCAACACACAGCATGATCCCATGCAAATTGGGCAATTTCTGTGCCATCACAGTATGTGGATCATAAAATTATTTGTGATTTGGGAGCACTTTCCACAAATGGCTTCCTCCAGACATCTCTACAAATCAGCTYAATCTGATTTTGTGCACTACACAGGAATTTTTGCCTGTTTGTCAGCATGGGCTCTGCCTGAGCTAAGTGACAAATCCCTGTCAGCACAGGGACACAGATCTGGTTTCTGTATTTGGAGGCAGGGACTTAGGAGAAGCGACCATCAGAAAAAGCCCAGTATTAAAATCACTTGTTTATCCTGGTTTCCATGGCCAGCCCTGTAAGCAGAGCTGAAGAGATGTAAAGCAGAACTGAACATCAGAAAGGGACCGCTGCTTATGATCCTATAATCCACAATCCCACATCACASAGGTTTCCTGGGTTCTGCACGGTGACTTTGAATGAAGGAACATTTTTCTTTCCTGATTGTCTGCCAGCTCAGGCACTTGCAGTGTGTGTACTCAGGTTCTTGCTCTGAACACAGACACAGGGACAATGCCACAGTGACAGAGAAGTGGCTTCACTGACTCAACCAAGGGCTCCTCCTTTTCCACAATGCTGACTCCGCTCTCTCCAGCACAGGCAGTGTCAGCTCTATCTAGAGCAAGACTAAAAATGTTCATTTTTCTGTGGTTCCAAGGACAAGGCCTTTTCCTGAAGGGCTGCAGGGGTGTCCTGCCTCCTCTCCATGCAGGGCAGCCCAGCAGATATTGCTTTCCAGCTCACACTGAGCCACAGAACAGGGACTACCAGAGGGAAAATCCTTTGTGACAGTGGCAGGGATAAGCCTAAGTGACTGCACGAGCTCGGGAAAGAGCTGATGAGGTTTCAGCCAACCCCCAGTGTCAAAATATTTGGCTACAGCTCTGTGTACACTTTAATTATCCTGGAACCGTGGGTGCCACTCCCCGTGAGTGGCTGCTCCCCGCCAGGTGGAGGGAGGCCCACGGGAAGCACCAGAGACGAGGCAGAAAGCAGAAGTTCTCTCCACGCACCATCTGGGCTCTGTGTGCTTTGTGCTTTCAGAGTGTCTGGCTTAGCCCTTTTTCCATGTGCGGTAGAAATGGAGAAAAATTTCTCATTTAAACATTTATGTTTTTCCTTGCTATCTTGAACAGCCGCTGAACTGTTTAACGTTTCCTGCTCATCTCCCTACCAGTCCAATCTAGATTTCACAAAGATTCACAACTCACCCAGTGCTACTRTGGCAAAATTTGCCAAAAATCTTCCCCCTCCACCCCTTTTATTTTTTTTCTTTCTTTTTCTTGGTGGCTGTTTCCTGTAGGCAAAATACTGGAAGCTGAAGGAGATGCTGAAAACATGACAGAGCTTCCAGGAGATATTGTGCTGTTTGTAGGGGCCATGATTGCTGTGCAGGACACTGACCATCACACCGACCAGATCTCTGTACTCACAGGGATGTAGTTGGCATTAATGTAGTCAGATCCTTCTTCTTCATTCATTGAGACTAACCGGACACGACTAAAATCATCTGTAAGAGGAAAAAGAAATTAGGAAAAATTGCCTCTCAAACGTGGCACTGATCTCCAACTAGGCAAAATTTATATTAGTCCTATAGAAACGGCCAAAAAAAATCTATTAAAAAATAGAAAATTCTCATATTTACCAAGAAAGAAATGTTTGCTTTAGCAAACACTACATGGAGACACCATGTTCACTGTTCTGCAAACACATCCTCCAAGTGCTGTCCCTTTGGGCTCCCTTAGGTTTCATTAAAATCATAAGAGAAATACAGTAACACTGCTCAGCAGCATAAACGACCTTGTGTTTCTCACCTCCAAACTCTTGCCATGATAAACATTTCCAGGAAGCTACATCTATTCAAAGCTAACAAAAAACATCTCTTGCCTGGTTCTCTGTAAGAACAGGTTTGTAGAGAAGGCTTTTATCAGTCTCAGAAAATCTCCTGATTCTCCAATTTTCTTAGTAAAGCTCCTCTTTGGGGATTTTAGCAGGATTTAGTGCATGTTGTACTTACATGGCAGGATATTTGTGTAGCGATTTTTACAGCGATTCATGGGGAGATCAGCAGCGAAGTGGGGTATGTCAAGCCCAATCAGTTTTAGTTCCTGGGATAACAGAAAGGAAAATGCCAAGGTCAGCCTCAAAAACATCCAGAGAATAATTCTTTGTGATTACCTGTGGCAGGTACCAGACAAAAAAATGCTCATAAATCACTTCATAAACTGACAGCAGGACTGTGCTGATTTTCCTTATTTGATGGCCCTGAGAGCAGTGCTGGGGTTTCTCCTCCTGGTGTTTCCARCACTCTGCTGCCATCCCAGCTGTGACTGAGGACTCTCCTCTCTCAGTTAGCCAAAACACCAGGGGGTTTCTAAGTTACTTATGGAGTGTTCATCTGCCCCCTTAAAGGGACTCCCGCAAGTCCTCAAGTGGCTTTTGGTCTTGGGGAAATGCTTGGAAGACCTTTCTAGTCATTACCTTCAGTGCTTACCTATAATATCTGGTGCATCAGGAAGGGATCATGGTAACACCCTCAAGAGTCCTCCCCACTCCCTCTCTGTGTTTAAATCTYTAGGGAATAGCCCTAGGATAGGGATGTGGTTCAGTTCTACACCATTAAACTGACTTTAAGTTCTGGGTAATTAAGAAAATGCACCTGAACTTGTCTTAGAGAAATCTCCTTGCTCTTACAGAGATTTCTGGTGCTACTTCCTCTTTTCAATTCTTCCTCTCAAATTAATGGCAAAAATATMTATAAAATAAAGCCATTAAAATTCCAAATTCAATTCAGGTTGCCAGCATGTCCTAAACTTAAAGCAAGTGTGTTGTTCTGACAGTTAACTCAAACTGAATGTGATGAGACACTCCAAACAGTTCACTAAATGCAGGATTTAAAAACATCAAGTTCCACTTCTAAATTCTGCAGAAGAGGAAGTGAAGCTGGCCCACCCAGAAACACCACACATTGACCAACACAGAGCACACAGGAGCACGCAATGCAAACTTAACATCTTGAAAAAGCTAATCAGGGAGCGGAATCCTCAGAGATTTACCTCAAATTGCAGAGAAAATTTATAATCTGAATCTTTGGCCATATCCTTGATGTATCCATCAAAATCATCCARTTGGACAGGGCTTTAAAAGAAAAACACATAGAAATTCAGTAAAAAAAAAAATCCAATTTTTGTAGTACTTTAAATTCTGTTTCCCCCAAAACACTCTCAAGACATAGATACATATTTGCAATGAGGTAAATGTTTGAAAGCAGCAATAAAGAAGAACCTTGTGGCTACCAAATGGTGGGTGTATTGCCCATTGCCTGTGCCATGATTTAATACACCAGAGAGGTTGGAAGAGGGCTGCTGACCCCTCTGGGTGCCTCAGTGGGGCAGTGCTGATGATTGGAAGCACCCTGGTTTGGAGGCTGGGGTATTGCATCCACGCTTCTGAGTGGCCCATGCACCCTTCCTGTGATTAATCACTGGCCCCTGGACTGCTTTTACTGGTGGGTACAGCCCCGATATTTGGCTTTGAGTTTTTTACAATCTCCACCTAAAAAAAAATTCCCCTAAGCCAGCAGTTTGGATGACAGTGCTTCCTCTGCTGCCGTTAACAACTACGCATTTGTGTCATTAGAGGTCAAATAATCTTTCCAGAGAAATGGTGGCTAAAAAAAGTGGCATATAACTGTAAAAACCATGGAGAGTTTCAGCAGGTGTGATTTAGCCTTGATTTAGTGACTTCCATCATTCCACACACTTTTTTTGCCAAGTGAGGATSTGTTAGTCAGGCACAGCCCCTGAACAGAACGCAGAAATAATTAGGCTGACGCTCTGAGTAACAGARCACAGGTAAACAGCTTCCCTCACCTAATTATCATACTCTAATTTACAAGCTACTGAGGCATGTACACAGCAATCTTCTCATTTACTTTGAGGCAATATGCCCAAAGGAACCTGTCTTATCACCACTTAATTACTCCTGTTTACCCGGCAGCATTAATGATCTAATGTTCCAGCAACAACTGTAATGAGAGCCCCATGTCAAGAGGGAAATATCACTACAAACAAACGCATCCCAGTCTTTTCACCATTTGCAATTTTTAACTAAGGATAAACTCTGKTGAAATCACTAAGTTGGATAATTGATCTTTTCCCCAGTGACTAATTTTGTATGTTTTACTACAGTCTGTTGTGAAGAATTGCTTTTGTCCAATGATTGTTTGTTTTCTGTCTTCAGGTATCTCTCTCAGGATATCCCTGTCAAGAAGTTTTCTCTAACTGCAATATCATTATGCTATGTACTCCATAATGTATATTTAAGAGTCATTCCTTTAAATATCAAAGAAGTTACATACTTGGTCAGTTTTCTTTTCTTTAATCCATTTTTACTCCTGTAAAAAACAAAAAAAAAGATGTTTTTCATTCATGAAACTATTGTACAACTTTTATGCAAAGGTAGTACTGATTTAAGAATGTATATTTTTTCATCAGACTCAGGAGGATATGGTGATAATAACTTGGACAATTTGAAGCTGATGGCAAAACTTCTGTTGGCTCCTGTGGGATTCAGATCTCATTCTGTGGCTCTGAGAATGACCTGCCAGGGAAATGGAAAATCTGTGCCCAGCAAAAGCAATGGGACCCCTATAAATCCTGACCCAACAGCGTCATTGGCTTTTGGTGGGCTGGGGTTGAGTCCCCAGGGCCTAAGCCCAGCTGAGCTTGGAAATGGGATGTCAACACTAGAGAGCARCTGGGAATGAGAAGCATCTGTTGGGTAGAGGGGCAAGAGCATCACTTGCAAATTCAAGAAAGGGTGAAGGAAAAAAAAAAAGGGCCTGTTCCATAACCTGCTTGCAATGATAAATGAAGACAATGGCAAATATCCCACTGACCTCAGCRGGACTCAAGCTGAAACCTTGGATCATTTAATTGACTTAACAACTGGAGATAATGGTGCCAGTCATGTAAAACAATGGTTTATAAGTGATATAGTGACAGTTGTGAGCTTTTTTTTTGACACCCAAAAGACTGGACTTAAGAACTACACCAATCACCACCAGGTGGCTTTTTGGATGGGGTGTGTGTTCATTTGGTTGTTGCCACAAAGAAGTTAAGCAAACCATAATATTAAATACACAAAGAAAGCACYCTGGAATAACTTGGCTTGAGGTCTAAAAATAACTGATCTACTCTGTTCAATCAGCCACAGAGCATAAACAGATTGTTGTTTACTCAGAAATAATTTTAGTAGTGTCAGTTTTTAATTACTGGGCATTAAACAATATMTGTTAATTTTTTACATTATAATGATGCTATTTTTAATTTTATGACAATATGAAAATGATTTCTAGACCACTTGGTTCACAGCTTCAATCAGTAAATTAAAGGAGATGACTTTTAAATTCAAAATAATGAAAATATACTGAAAGAAAWACTAAAAAGTGCAATGTTTTCATTTTTCTACTATGCTAAGTTTAGAAGTTACATTAAAAAATAAAAACATATTACTTTCCAAAATTAAGTTTCACAAAGTGTTCAGTTTCTAAAGCAGCCACAACTTGTAGTAATTTTGTTTTTGTCAAGGTACATTTCCATTTAGATGAGGAGCTTTGCCTGCAGAATTAACAAGAGCTACAGCAATACCAGCTTTATATTAATGTGGAGATTAATTATTATAAATCTCTTCAGCCTATCATATTTTCTGTACATTCCTATCTGTATATTTATAAACTACTAGAATTTATTTTCCATCTTCAAAGATTTTTTTTCCAATGAAATCTTAAAGTTAATTCCACTAAATTATTCAACATATCTCCATCCCCTGTGACTATGGTAAACCTTTTAATGTCAGGCACATAAGAATTAATTTGAAAAGAAAAAAAATACCTAAATGCTCTTTATGATGGGAATGCTTCTAAGAATGTTTCTCCAAGGAACACTTCAAGAGGCAATAAAACAAATGATTGACATACATTTCTCAGCAAGAATTTTGTRTGCTTTGATAGTCTCAAGAGGCCTTTGTTTCTTAGCATTGCAATTGTTTCCTGAATGCTCATAAATATTTTAAACCAACTTGTGTGCAAAACAAAGACATTTGAAACATTAGCTGGTGTTTCATCTGTTATTCCATTTACTCTACAGATTAAAACACAAAGAGAGGGATTAATCTCATCTYATTTCACTTCAGATCCTGGAAATTTAATAATCTAGACTGAAATAGGCAGATTGATTGAAGAGGAAACCTCTGMAGAAAGATACACATCTGGAAAGGTGAGTCAATGCATAATAAAAGAGAAAAGGCAGAGAAGCAAAAGATGAAGACTCTTTTTGGAGCAGTGCCATTGACAGTGGCCAMCCCACAYGTCCTGACCATGAGAGAGCTAAGASAGATCARTGTGACCTCCAAAATATCCACCCCTGTGCAGCCCAAGAGTTGGCTGAGTCTACACCAGACAAATTCCAAATGAAGATAACGCTGGAGAGGTGTAGAAGACTCCCATGTGCTCCTCAGTGGGTGTGTGGAGAACACACTTTTGCTTTCCTCAGAGAATAAACAAACCTTTCTTTGCTTATATAAACACTCTCCCTTCTAGGCCCACTGAAAACTGGGATAGGTTTTCCTACAGACCCACCATAACTCAAGGAAAATAAGTCTCAGAAATCACTATGCTGCAGATGTTGACGCCTGCCTGCCAGGGCTTTGATGCTGCATGGTAAGACCACAGAAAATGCTTGGGAAATAAAATCTTAACTTCAGTTGCACCTGTTTTGTAAAATCCTATMCCTTGGACTCAAGACCATCAGGAACTTAAGTTTTTTTAATATTAATTAGGCCTTTTTGGATCACAGTCAGCTATAATTATTTGTTAAATGGATTGTAAAACAGTTCTGGTTCTAAGTAGATTACTGGTTTCATTAGGTATTTAAAAAAAGATCAGTTTACTAAGTCCTTATAAATTATTTACAGACTAAAGTATTAAATATACACACACAATGAGATGTGCACACAGTGACCCTATTCTTATGCTTTGGGACTTTTAGTTGTATCAATTCTCAGTGAACTGCTTTTTCTCAAAAGTTTTACTCATGTCAGGAGAGCATAAGCACACCTCTAAAAAACGAAAGTATTTTGACAACACACACCAAACAGGTGGGGCAAAACCAMGCAATTTTAGTAATAAAACAGCAGCAGCAGAAGTCAGTGCCAGGCAATGAACATATAAATAACCAGGACAGAAGAAGCCAGGACTTGTAATGAAGTAGCAAAAATTGCAAAGACAGCAATGAGATGTATATGATGACCACTGGAAGATTAGCTTTTGAATACCAAAATGGGTTGGAGCATAAACAGACAAACCAGATGAAGCAGGGTAGCAAATACTTTGGTACCCACATCCTCGCCAGTCCATGTTCTAGTACCAGAAAATTATATCTTCAAAAGCTTTGACCCGTTTGAAAACAAAGGTATCACACATTTTTCATGTAATAGAAACTAACATTGTTTACACATTGCATATGGAAAAACAAGTAAATCACTTACCAAGGATTAATATAAAATGCCAAAAGATAATCAGTCCAAAGGCATGAGGGTAGCAGAGTTAGGAAAGCAAATACACTTCTACGCCTGTGAGCATTAATAAATAACATACATAAAGATGAAAAAGTGAGGAGAGTTAGTAAGACAAACAGAAACCAGGAGATCAGCAAATTCTATTTTAAAAATCAGCTAAATCCATAAATCCTACTTCTTACTTACTTCCTAAGAATATTATTAGCAKCCCTAGAATTTCTCAAATGACACCCTCTGCAGGATTTTCAGCTATCCAACACAAAATTCTATGTGGCCAAGGTAAGTGTGCCTTATTTGATTCAGGGCTGTTATTCTAAATTTTCAGAGAGTAAAATGGGTAGGAAAATATCATCAACAGATTTACAGCTGTTGCATAGGTGGTATTAAGGCTATTTTCTGATGTTTCAAGATATTCAGTACTGACATGGATTGTTTTTATCACATACAGCTACAATAATCTCCCACGTTTGTTCCTGCAAGTGATCGTGTGGCTATCAGAAGATCTATATCAGAGATAAATTCAGATGCTTCCAACATCTYTTAATACTCTCTATTGAGTCAGATTTCTCAAGGTATCCATATAACATTTTGCAGAGCGCTTTAAATTCTCTCYTAGGTTTTCATCTTAACATTGCTTGAACAGTTCTTCTGACTCTGGTTTCGATGAATAACTATTCACAGCAGATTTTACGGTGACTAAAGGAAATACGAGTACATTATCATTCTAAAATTCTGTATTTGTAAGCAGTTTACCAGCTTCTGCTGTGCATTAACTTAAGAAACCCACTTAGGCCTCTCCTACCTATTGGTGAAATGGGCTTCAGGTACTTTTAATATGAAAAACTCGTGAAATTTAAACAAACTTTGCTCCAGCAGAAGGACTTTTTTTAGCCAAATACAATCTCTGTATTTTTTCCAMTCAGAAAATCTGCTGCCTTAGAAGTGATAGCGTCCTTCTGCAGCTGGTCTAAAGAGGAACCACAAACTGAAATTTCCTTCATCAGTACTGTTGGCTTTTGTGAAGTTGGTAGATACTGTGTTTTCTCTATAAACAATTATTGACAAATGTAATAATATCTGATCTCAATTCTCCAACCAGTGGAAGAAACCTTCTGCCCATGCAGTGAAAACTCCAAGTTATGCCTTATTGAGTTTTGCTGCTGTAATGGGCAGGGTAGTTTCCAGAGGGCACCTTCTGAAGGCTTTGGTGGGAATTGCCTGGGTCAGCCAGAAGGAAGAGCCCTTTCCAGTTAATCTTATACCATAACAACTGCAGAATCAGACCCTTAGGGCACATTTGTTGGTTGACTTTCCATGGGACTGGACTGAGGGAGAAATTTGGTTTTCCATGAACAGATCACTGGTGCCACAGAGGTTTCCATTAGGCTCAGAAGAGAGAAGTGATGATGTGCCTGGAATACTTCTCTTTCCTTTCAGAAACTCCATGAGAGGCTTTTATTTCTTCTTGCCCACAGAGGCAGAAGGAATTATTCAAGCATGGGCTTCTTTCATCATCAGTCCTCACAAGAATTTTCCACACGTTATYGAATCACAGGCCAACATACCTCCAAACTGATTTGTATTGTTCACAGACTAGAAGCTTTGACATCTAAACCAATTGATTTTATTCAACATATGAAAAATAAGTAATTGCCTAATAAATACACTACTGTTTTTCTGCATTTGTGCCGTCTTTCTCAGCTGTACTGAACTTAATTGAAAGAAAGAGATGCAGAGATTGCTCAAATCCTGAAAACTCTGCTGAGCTGAGCTTCCTTTAGGAATTAGCAGATATCCCATASTCCCTTACTAGACACCTGGAATGAGCCCAAACAAAATGTAATTTTTAATCCTTGTAGCTGTCTTTAGGGCMATATTTCCCACCTGCTGCCTTGAAGGATAGTGAATCTGGTCTTGACATTAGACAACAGAGGCACACAAAACAACTCTTAGCGAAGTAAGGACCATAAGATAAAGACACAGTGCCTTCACTAACAAAAAATTTGTGGAGTTATTAAGCAGGAATGTTTTCCTCAGATTACATAATTTATGTATGTATACATATATGCATTTATACACACATACATACATATATAATAAATCAAGCAACAAGAACCTTCCCTTCCACATCCAAATCTGTTAATTCCCTTCCCTTAAGAAAAAGAAGCCTTTTATGGTTTTATTAACATCTGTTGCTAGTCTAATAATTTCATTCAAGCTTGGCTATTTAATTAACACGAGTGTTTGATCTTCTGCCTTCTTTGCCCTTAATACAGTCCAAGCAAGAGAATCTGAGGGATGGTTTCATTTGTACTGCATACAGCTGGCTGCTATTAAAGCTAAACCAAGCAAGTGAGGCTTGTTTAATACCCAGTTAATTAGCAGCACGGTGAGATATTGACAAGATTTGCTGGCCTTGTTAGTTCAGTTTGCAGGCTTTTTAGCAAAAGGCTTGTTGTGCTGTGGTGTCAATCCATTTAATCCCATCCTTGCTGGCAGGCTGTGTCCTGTGAGATCATGGAAGCAGTTCCCTGTGCACAGCTCTTCTTTCCAACTTCTTAGCTGTCAGCAAAGCTGACCATGGGTGTAAAACCAAGGCATGTATTTTATTGTTCTGGCATTCTGGAATGGGGCTGATTTCACAGCTTTAAATATCTGTGTTTGGACTTGCCTTGAAAGAGAAGASGCTTTTGCAGAGATTGCTAATAACAGAACAGTAAACTTGGGTCTGTCATTACCATTCATCTTATGATGATTATCAAATTAGGAATGGAAATGACCACACTGGTGCCACCAGTCATGTAGCTCTCTCAGAGCCTTTTATTTCTATAAAAGCTAATTCTACAGACTTCCTTTGTTCAAATACTTCTCTTCAGCTGATGGTGACAGTGATGGAGTCCATAGTTAGTGCCTGCAAGTCTTGCACATGATTTTCTAGATTAGCAAGACATGTTTGGGGGATTTTTTGTTTTTTTTTTTTTTTTTCAACAGCACTGAACATTAAGTTAGAGTACATATTTGAGTTGGCTTGTCCTTGTCTTGTAACATAAGGAAATACTAATTAACGGCACTGCATGAAGACACTTGCTAATTAGGTATCTACAAATAAGCTTATTCCTGGATGTAAATACATGTAATGGATTTATAGACAAGTTTCTACAGTTATATTATTTTAGGAAATACGTCTGTAAGGGAAAGGAAAAAAATATCCTCCCAAAGCACATCTATGCAACTTGGCTGACATGTATATACATCATGGCCTACTAAAAATAGCAAGTGACAGAATGCATGCCTACAGCCATCATTCAAGAAATAAAATACACTCAAGGAACAAATTACTAAATTAACAACCATAGTAGTTTTATCCTAAAGAGGGACAGCAATGACATTAAAATAAAGCACTTTAAGATTACAGATAACATTTGCCAAAAAGCAGAGATGGGGAAAAACATAAGCTTTGCTTCAAGCACTCACCAGTTATAGGGGAGCTTTCCATCTCTCTCTAAAGATGCAAAATTCACAAAGGTTCCAGCCCCGCACTCCCTGTGCCAGGAAGACCATTAAGTARGAAGTTACTGGTTTTTGGATTCACAACACTTGCAAAAAAGGTGATTTAAGAGAGAACTCTTGGAGTTGCAGAGAAGTGCTAAACACTCATATCTGTGACTAGGTCTGAGATAATCTAAACATAAACGAAACATAACTAAACCCCCTAAACACAGTTGTCTGAAACCAATAAACGCACAACACCACCTGAGAACGCATTACCTAAAAATGCTTAAAAAGAATGAAATTCTCAAATAGACCTTATCTTCCRTCCAGATTTGTGCTTTCCACAGTCTGCCACTAGCAATGGTTTCTGTCCTCAGTACAAATGTTAAATATTTACCTTTCTACACTAAATATTCATTGATCCCACTCTAAAGAGAAGTTGTTTAATTGTGTCCTTTTCACAGGATAATTATAGGTAATTTTGAGTTAAGAAAATAACTGTAAGGAAAAGAAAAAAAAATCCTAAATAACATTCTAGTAGTGTCTTTATCACAAATCCATTATTTTCAGCTATGAATTATAAACTGACTTGACTAGTTCCTTGATTTAAGCAAATGAGTGCTTGAAGCTTCTCACTGGATTTATTTTTAAAATTTCCTTCTGGGGTGTTTATCTTCTGTGGCTAGAAGCAGTGATGAAGAAAAAAAGCTTTGGGCTGGCTGCACAGTAATTAAATAGAAAAAAGAATTAATTTAGCTGGGATTTGCACAGAGTCAGTTACATGTAAAAGGAACAAACCACACAATGTTTTCTTAAAAAGATAACCTGAAAAATATGCATGATGTGATCTGTTGCATGGAATACAGAGCCAAGACACAACACACAAAATGCAGCAATTGCTAAGTTGTTAAGTGGAAGATTTTTTGGAGTTTTGTTACATGAAATTATTTCCTTTCTTGACACAGTAAATTCATATAAAATATGTTACATAGATTATAAAAGGACAAAGGCTCTGTGACAGCTTTAAAACCAGTAGGTAAACCACATATCTAGACTTGCAAAGCATCTTGCGGTCCTGCTCATGCCCAGTTACCTCAGATCCTGATTATCGTTCATGTTCCTGACWCTACCCTTTTGTATGGGACTGCACTTCTTATAAACTCAGCCTTGCAAAGCTCGGAGGGAGACAAAAGTTGAGCCTTGTGAGTCAGGTCAAGAGTGAAAGGAGAYAGAAGGAGATGTGCTCCTCTTAAGTAGCACCCACACACAAAAGCACTCTCAGCTGAAACTTTTGTCTTGATGTTTATTGGTGTCTGATTTTTTTTTTTTTTTGGTTGTAATTAGCATAAATCTGGACTTACCTAGCCATTTGTAGGTGTTTTCTCCTGAGAACAACAAGAGTGACCAGCAGCAGTCCAATCAGGAGGATACTGAGGATGGCCAGCACGGAGATCACCACTACATTGGGGTTCATCTCAGTGACTGCACACACAAAAAATTACTCTCGGTTATTCAGCCCAGAACCACTGACGGTTTTGTTTTGTTTTTCACTGACTTTTGATAATGCCTTTTTTTTTTTAACTTGTCTCAAAGAGCCTGGAGTGTTACAGAGAGAAAAATCTACCACAAGAGATAAAGGGAGCATTTGAGTAGCTACAGATAAAGGGAGAGTTTGAGTAGCTATTGCTCTTAGAAAATTTCTTTGGGGAAATGATTTCACTCTGGCATTTTTGTTAAACTTTGACATGCTCTGATCTATTTTTTTTCCTTTTTAGCTGACATTTATAGCACAAGAGAAAATGGTGAAGGTAATACAAAATACAGATATTTATCATCATCTATGTCTCCAAAGYACATTTCTGCTCTGAAGTTGCTCTTCAACAATAATCAATACTTTTTCTGACCCAAAAGCAGAATAAGCTGGGGCTCTGTAATATATTGGGCTGAAATTGCTTAATTACTCTGGAAAATTACGTGCCCAGGGATCCTCCATCAGAAGCCTTTTGGCTGTGACAGCTGAAGATCCTGCAGAGGCCCTTCCCTCTCACTTCATTGCTGAATGCAGAAAGCCCTAAAAGCTTATGAATGTGATTTTCCTCTGTGGTTTGGGCTTGGCTGAGAAACCTTTTTTTCTCCATAAATATCACCAAGCAGCACCCTGATGCTCAGTACTGACAYCACAAGCTACATCCCTGATTTCTAAAACCCAGTACAGAACTGAGCCCCGAGTTTAGATTTTTCCAAGTCAACCCCCTAGTGGGGCCTTTCCTAAGGGCTTTCCAAAGCTGCTCCTCCATCCCATCCACATCTGGCAACAACCCTTGGAGCCAGCATTACAAAGTGCAGCTTTAGACAGCAAGGGCAAGCAGATGTAGCTGGATGAGGAAGAAGAAAGCAGGGAAGTGCTGCTTACCCATGGTGGAAACTGCAATGAATGTGGGGATGCTGGGGCTGTTGTGGCTGAAGGTGGTCACGCTGCAGTTGTAGGAAGTGGCAGGGGTTAGGCTGGAAATGGTCACGACATGTGAAGAGACGGTAACAGGCTCCTGCAGATGTGGAGAAAAAACACAGGAATTTCTATCTCACATAAATGCCAGAACACAAATCAATGCTCCGTGCATTTGACAGGTAAAGTCAGYTCTGGTGAAAGAAATCTGCACACTGAAACACAGGAAAGGTAACCAGGGCCTGCTCTTGAAAACAGGCAGATAGTCTGGCAGAAAAGGGAGAGGAACAGGGGAGAACACAGCAGCAAGAACATCCCAGAGTACACCAGGGACCCTGCAGCCTTTTGGGGAGGGAAGGACAGGTGCCTCATAGCGGGTGGGTCAGGCATGGGCTTGGTGGGGCCTCCCAGGATATCCCCAATGGTGGGCACAGCTCATGAGCTCTGGTTACTATGCCACACAGCTGGGAGGAAAATAAAGTTATTTTATTCAAAGAACAGCCAAGGCAGTCACAATCTGCTACAAATGAAACCACAATTCTGATTTGAACGCATTGCATCTCTGCCTCTGAGGCAGCTCCTCAGGATGTGAAGAGCTGTGAGCCCTTTTGAGTGGCCAAGGTAAAAAAAAAAGCTGGAGCAAAGCCTTTTGGTACTAATCATGATCACCATCCTACACCTAAGCTTTCTAGCTGGTAGAAACTGTACACAACACATTCACACAATGTGTTAGTTACCATGATCCTCATAAACACTTTTGTGGATTTTAAATGCTCACAGAGCAAGAGAAAACAAATACAACAAGGACAACACATGCATTGACTTAAAGAAAGAGATCCTTAAGGTCTCTGATTTTCTGTACTGTCCAGCAGAACCAAGGGTGGGTTACAGTTGTAAAAATAGGGACACTGAGCCAGTGGTTTAGAAGGGAAAGGAGAAGTTTTGTGAATGAACTCACTMCAGATAGGGAACACAAGATGCTGTAACAAGTCCCAAACACTGGATAKTTGCACGAGCCTGCTGCCAGTCACTGCCTAATTCTGTTGCAGAGAAATTCTGAGGTACCTTATGCAGATGAAATCACATGCACATGAGTCTAAGAGAGGAGACTTTTATTGCCTGGGCTGAAAGGAGGAGCCTTTGGCAATTGGACCTGGTTGGATGTTTCCATTTTCCCCTCTGGGAAACATAAATCAGTCAACTCAAATCCAAGATGTTCAAAACCAGAAAGCTGTTTCTTTTCATTTCACTGATTTAAAGATGAAAAAAAGGGACAAAAATGTTCGTGTAATTAGCATGGAAAATCACTAAGAATTTTCAGCAGTGTACTTGGAAAGCATCCCTTTTCACAGTTCAGAAAGGAGCCTTACCCCTTTTTTCATAGAAACAGAAAAGAGAGAGATGAACTAATGAGAAGTGAACTGGCAATCTCTGTGCATTATCCAGTGCCAGATGTTCATGTCAGCAAATGAGACACCCACTGAAGCATCTGMCAAATGAAGCAGTCTTTTCCTGATYTTAAAACAGRTCYGCTCCRAACTAAAGTTGCAAATCCTGTGGTACTTTCCTTGCCTGATCTCATCACTGTGTTGGATCTCTGGTAAGTGATGAAAATGACTTCACAACCTTTGCTATTGAGTGTGAAAAAGCGGGAATCTAGACATGGAATCCAAACTATCCAAAAGATTAAAGTGCATTTAAAGATTTTTTTCCCCTTTAGTCATTGTCTGTCTCAGCTTAAAAAGAATATTAAATAATTCAGACTGACCTTCCATAGGATTAAAGAGTGTGCAAGTCTTTTGTGATAATCAGTGGTTTAAATAGGTAATTTTTCACTTCTTTCTGAATGATTCCCCATTATGTGTCACTGTCCACATGGGAGAATAATGTTTTGTGGCATGCAATCAGAGTGATTCATTACACCATCAGCTAAAGCACGAAGTAAAATTCACGTGTTGCACAGCATTCAAGTTAAGGAATTAAAACCAGAACTGTTCTCTATTTTTCACCRAACAGCACTATCAATATAAATACTYCTGTATTCAGGTAGCCTCWGAGCACAGGTACCTGACTGGACAGAGAGAAAAGGAGGTTCATTTATGAGGTTCAGAAGGTGGGTCTGGAAGAAAATACCCTGAGATAAAACGCATGAGGAGCAGCCACATTTGCACCACAAGGACACTCTTTGAAAAGCAGGGAATCTCCAACTGAACTTCAATTAACAGATCTCAAACCTAGGAATAAAGTATGCCAGAAATAATTAGATACAGTGTAAGAGATCTCATGGCATGTCTATTTTTCCTATTCCTTATCAAGCTACCTAAGCATTTTCCTTTCTTGTTCACTGACATTCCCTAAGTTCTGTGGCCTGTTAGGTTTTGCAGTGGTGTATCAGAGCCACTTCCGTGCATAGCCAAACACTCACACTGTTGGATGCACAGAGTTTCTCTCTAACTAGTTATAATCTCATCAAAAAGATAGAAGTCAACCTTAACAGTGCAAAAGAATGAAATAATTTAGTATTTGAAGTATAGTTTTAGTGGTTTGGCTTTTAGAAGTTTAATTCTGAACCACCTGATCACATTTGGTATAAAATGTCATCGAGCTTTACACACACATGCCAAGGAGCAGACACAAAACCAAAAAGGTGCAAGGCCCAGCCTCAGCTTCAAAGATGCAGAGTGGACACCAGAGAAGAGAYACWTACCTGGACTTTCATTTCCTGGCCRGAYCCAGTGCGCTGACAATAGACTTCAAAGAAATCRGCCACTCCTTCTTCCACCCACAGCAGAGTCACKGAGGTCTGAGTCTTGTTGACAGCAAACAGTGATTTTGGAGGGGCTGGTTCTGGTGTGAGAGAAAAATCTCCTTTTATTAAGCTTATCTTTAAGTTTCCAGACAACTGAGAAAAATGAAAAAATTGGAAGCAATGCCTGATGCCCTTCTATCTTTCATTTCCTTCAGATAAAGTCTACGAAAGTAAATCCTCTCATGATGATAAACTACCACTGTAAAATGGGAAGAGGATGAAATGTGTTSGTTTTTCTTCTCTATTTAAACTGTTCTCTCTTTTGGGCAGATGGATAATTACTTCACTTCCCTTTTCAGCAGAGCCCTTGTTTGAGGATGATTGGTGGATTCTATTAATAGAACAATGTTAGCAGAAACTTTCATAGAAGATGACTTCCACCTGTTAGCAACACATTCGACCTGAGAAAGCTTTTCTTCAGAAGGCCTGCCCAGGAGATTATAAAGAAGCAGCTTCCCAAAAGTGAAGGCTGCCTAGGTTCATTTAATTGCAGCAGAGGAAATATTTGGCCAATGAGCAGTTTTAAAAAAAACTTGTAGTATTTTTCCCCCCCGCAGCTGACAATTAAGAACCATTGGATCTGTGCTCACTTCCATGAGGTGTAGGAATTTTCTCTCCTCACTGAATGCAGAAGGCCAGATCTCTGGGGTCCTCAATTGATTGCTTTGACTTCCACTGTGTTTGTGCTGGATGAACTGACCATGGGCAAACAAATACAAGGGTCTGTGGAGCAGGGCACAACCCTGTGACAGGAGTGACAGAAGGAGGGTCYCCTGGGAGTGATAGCATCAGAGATGCTGTGAAACACGGATGGGGTCTGCACCCGTGTCCAGTGGCCTTGGCTGCTGCCTCCAAGGCCATCTCCCTGCCCCTGGACCCCTCACTGCAACCACACCCAAACCAACCTGCAGAATGGAAAGCACAGAACAGCGAGGGAAACCTTGAGAACCAGGGGAGGAGCAAACAGCCTGGGCACAGTGTTAGGATGAGAGATATTTTTCTCCTCAATATAATTTATACATCAAGGCTTAATCCTGATTTTTCACCCTGATGGATACTGGCAATCCCTGTCTTTCCACACCTCAGGCCTCCTGGGCTCTTCTGCTTTGCCTTCAGAGAGTGTAAACTTTGGATTGTACATTTCTGAGCTGTTCTGAGCAGTTTTCAGATTTCCAAGTCTATGGATATTTAATTAAAGCTATAATTCTCAAACAATGACCTGATTTCAGGATTCTGAYACACTGCATGAGCAATGAACAAGAAGATTTCAGTTTTATTTTTTTTCTTCCACAAATAAATTGTTATGCTCATTCTGTGAGATGCTGTCACAGGAAGCTTGGCACGAGGGACTTGCTCAAGTAGTTATAGACAATTTGGAGACATATCTGATCCTAAAACAATAAGATCTGTGTTCTAGAGTTGGAAGCTGCCCAAACTATATTGGCATTATGGAAAGAGTTGGGCAGGGACTGAGGCACATTCACGTGTGTCACGGGGATYGCAGTGTACATATTGTCCCAGTGCTACACAGGAAAGTGTCCCTCTCCCATAATTACACACATATATCTGCTCTTGGGCTCAGAAACACAATCTCTCTCACGCCAGGTAAAAAAAAAATGGCCTCAATTAAAACATGAGTTTTGCATTTGGGCAGCGTCCCAAGCAAATCCTCCTTTTGCCTCCAGCAAATGGCTTGATTTTTCTGCAAGTGGAAAGTTGCCAGGATGAAGCAAACATCATGGAGGGAAGAACATTTGGCAGGAATGCTAAAGTGACTGCCAAGTGCTGAGTCGTCTATCACTTAGAGTCAGTTTCCACTACTGCTAATTACAACTCCCTTTGCTCCCCTCAGAAACAGGGAGAAGGAAAACCTCTGGCAAAATACCCCTATTTTTGTCTATTCAAAGTTCAAACATCATAAAGGAAAAAAAAAAAATCAAACTCAACCCAACAAAACCCCCCACATCCAGAAGTCTTGAAGGGATTTATTGAAGTGGAAATCATTCCACCTTCTTTTTGTTGTCACCAAAAGGCAAAATACCCATCCCAGTTTGATGAGGGAGCTTGTCCATAAAGAAAGAACAGGAAGATACAACTCTGCTGCAGGGTGTACATAATAAAWAATAAAYAAATAATACTTTTGSATCTGCCTGAAAGATAAAGCTAGTTGATATTTTGAAATACCACCCTAAAATATTTGGAGAATGGTAGCAGGGGGTTATACTCACCCTCACACATTCACCCTCTCAGTTATGGGAACAAATACACAAATGGAACTGCACAGACACGAGGCGTGGGGAAAATGGGATATGATTCGCACAGGCAAGAGAAAACTCATGCAATTTGTCTACATCTTTCAAATACTGCCTCTGCTAAAAAGACCTGCAAGAACTTCTGATTGTTGTGTCTGTAATGTTCGCCTCAGCACTGTTTAAGAGATCAGAGTAAGAGTTCTGAGAAACATAAATGGACAAAAGTGGTTTCAAGGCTTCTAATCCAATTAGAAATTATAGGGTCCTTTAAATCCACTCCTCTCACAGTGACTCACGAAAGAATTATTATTCAYGTAGAGAAGATAATCCAGTTTGAAATTACAAACTCTTCCTTATCCACCTTCTTCGTGGAGTTTACACCGGTAAAAGCAGTTTCGCACATTTGGAAATTTCACAGTTTTAGGTACCTAAGACTCAAGAATTCTACATTCTACTTCATGYTTAGTTCAGAAGGGAACTAAAATTTCTTAAGGTACAATGGTGCAGTATGCAGTCATTCTCCCAAGCAAAGAAAGATTGGGCAGAAAATTATATTTTAAAGTCTTATATTAAGGATCCAGTTCTCAAGCCTTCTTTTTTTTTCTGTATTACACGTATTTCTCTAAAAATGTAGCTGGGTTCCACATTCATGAACCTGTTTTTATAAAGGGTGCTATCATTAATTTGTATTTATGGGCACRTTTTAGGTGTTGGAAGACTTTGCAGATGTCCAGGGAGAGAGGAGGGGAGACAGGAAAGCAGACCAGGTGGCAGAGAGACCAAGAAACAGGCTTGGCAGAAACAGAAAGGAAGGTCTTGCTTTTTACTGAAAAGTTTATCTGTGAAGCCTGAGTTGCCATTCTCAAAAYCTTCATGGTTTCAAGACCTTAGGGAAGCAACTATGAAGTAGAGTTGYTCTCTCAGCAAGGCACTAAGTGATTTCCACTCTCCTGCTTCCACTAACAGTCAAATTTTGCCGCTCTTGCTCCCCCTTGAGCAAAACCATTTTAGGAGAGCACTTTCACACACAGGAATGAGACAATCTTCACAGCAAGGTGAGGCGAAAATTACAGCTTTGCAAAAGAAATGGGGTCACAGGTACATAACTCTGAAAGAAGTAACTCCATGCTGATGGAGTTACTCTACAGTCAAATGAGCAGAGTGAGTTARTAATTTAACAACGAGCATTTCTTACCCAGTTTCACAAGTTGGGGCACAGAAGTGTTGCTGCCTCTTTCAGTACAAGCAGTGACTGAAAGGTTGTAAATGTCCCCCGGAGGCAAACTCAGCACCGCAGTCATCACATTGCGTGTCACCTGAACAATCAAAGCACATCAGTTTCAGTATGATTCAAAACATACAAATGCCTCGTAAAATTACTTAAAACACTACAAAGAAAGTCCTGTGCATCTCAGCAGATGCCTTCTGCACGCTCCAGACTCGTGACATCAATCAGTGCCCACCACACCATCCGTGAAAGCAGAAGAGCACAATGCAGAAAGAAGACAATCTTTGGCTGCACTTTCCATGTGACCAGTGAGAATTTAAGCAAAAAAGAAAATCTCCCTCACACTACTGAGAATGCTCGTGCATCTAGATATTTCTAGTTAGGCAAAATGCTAAACAAGCCATGGACTTGAGTCTATTGCAATTTTAAAGGAATTTAATTCAGGTCACCTCAAAAAAGAGCACACAAGCCATGTGCAGACAAGCCTTTATGTATCCTACAAACCTGAAAATTAAATCCATCTGGACAAGTCTAACACCTGTTGGAAACCTATTGACTTGATAACAGATTTTAAGGTCTGAATTCAATCATTGCAAGTTTGAAATTGGGTATGATCCCAAACTGAGCTGAGTCTCAAAAGTCTGAGAGTAACTTCTTCCTGTTATTTTAGGGGTAATCTYCCCATTTCTCCAGGGCTGTGGAGAAGGATGCAGAGCTCAGAACACACCGTGCTCAGAGCATTTGTAGGCTATCTATAAGAGGTACATGCAGGAATCTCATTATGGTTTTCATAATCAATTTTCAGGCTGAAGCATTGTGGTGGCTCTGCAAGAGAAACTGACAGTTCTGAATAAAGACTAATACGGCTTTGCACATTATGTTCATCATTTCTCTAAGGACTGACCAACTTCTGTGGAGTYTTGGGAAATACACAAGGAGCAGGAGGAAAATGTCAGCATTGTCTGACAGTGTTACCTATTTATTTCAATAATGTCACAAGAAAAACAACCATAATAAAAATCATAATAAAACATATTAAACAGAGGGATTAAGAGATTAAAATATAGTGTGACTTTTAAAGGAAACAGTTTCTGAAAGTGACTAATAGAGCTTAGGAAAACAGGTATGCCCTGATGCCTGTGAGTATGTACCCATGTGAACAGAACTAYAAAAGCTAGCTATACATAGGTTGTTGAAGGATTTTCCCAAAGAATGCTCTCTGGGTTCCCTTGTCTCACAATGAACATAAATACAAACATTTGTAGAGACATCCCTGTGCTTTAAAAGCTTTAAAGTTTTATTTGTATATACACTTTATTGTGGATACCCTCTACTTTTAATCTTTTGTTTAGAAAAGCAATTTTATTTTTAATTTAATTTCATATTAAATGTTTATTTAATCTACAATTTTTATATTCAGTGAAGCAGATGGTAGACAAATCTGATTTTTACTGCAAAAATAATAAGCTTACAGAAAACATGACTTTTTGAAGGAAGAATAGAGAGGGATATCATTGTGAATTCTTTTTAAATTCAATTGATAGAATATTTTATTTGGAGGAAAAAATTAAAATACAGTTTTCTTCCATTTTTGAAATAAGGATCCAAATTCTGAAAGTTCATGCTGCTCAGAAATGTCATCAGGTTAGTCATGTAATCAGATTCAYGCTGCAACAAGCTCCAGATGGGTGCACGCTCACAGCCATGAGGAATCTAAGGCAAGCTAGGATGCTCCACATAAATCCAAATGAAAATYGCTGATGAATTTGTACTTCTGCTGAAAATACACTTCCAATTCGGCTTCTGCTGAGTCTTAAGCRGAAGGAAAAACTTTCCCTTGAAGAAGACCAGACACTTTTTCCCTGTCAATGACTGGACAGTAACATTGGTGTGGAAGTCAGTCTCAGGCCACAGGCTGGATGAAGCTCCACTGCTGGCCCTACACAACCCTGCCCTGCAGTGACCCACCCCTGTTTCCAACACTTCTCACTCTGTGTCCAGGGGCTGACTTTCATGACTTTAATCCATCATTGGAACCACCAGATTCCGTTTTCTATGTGATTTTTCAAAATGTTCAAGAGAATGTACCAAGAGTATACCTTASCCTCTAGYGAGTTTTTTAAGTGCACACATTCTGGGTGAAATCCTCATCCCATCAATYAGTGGAACTTGTGTTCAAACATAAAATGAAGACTCCGTAATTTATAAGGATAAAGTCAGAAAACAGGAGGTGACAGTGCTTGGCTTGAACAAAAAAAAAACCAACTCAGCCAGTAGTTTACTCTGTTTAGTAATAAATAAAAATGGAAAATACCATATCAGTATATAAGAATACTCTGTGTTTTACTGTTTGAAGCTCAGAAGTTTTTAAGCCCTTTTAAAATTACCTGAATTATCAACAATTGCACTGGATCACTACAGAAACACTTTGTCCACTGGCTGTTTTGAGAACTCAAGTCTTTAGAAGTGCACACTAACATTGGGAAATTACTTAATTGACCAGATTTCTACCAAACCTGCTGAAACTTTGTAATACAAAGTTATCAACTCAGAAAAACAAAACAAAGCAAATAAAAGAAAAAAAAAGGAAAAAAAAAAAAAGCCCAGAGAAATGAATACCACCTTCCCCACTGATACTTACACTCTTCTTGATTTTTTTCTTTCCTTCTGCAATGACCATCCAATGCAGCATTCTGGAATGAGAAAGGTCAGGACCATCTCCTCCATAGGTCCAGGTGACGTACAAAAGGTGGTTGTAATATTCCACAGAGGTAATTTTGGGTGCCACTGGTGCTGAAGRAAGAAGCAAAGTGCATTACAGACAGGGTCTAACACAGCTGATCAGCAAAGCCAGTAAAGGATTACTGTTGTGAAGAGTATCACAAAGCTAGCAGGAAAGTCTTAGTAAAAGTTACTGCATCTGAGCACTAGCTGAAAGAGATGAAAACCATCGTTTAACCTGGGAGATAATCAGAACAAAAATACACTTCTTTGCGCAGTCGTTCAGTTAAAAAAAATCACAGCAGATACAAACCATTATTTGAGTCAATATTTGCAAGTGAAATTCAAAGTCAAGTTAAAAGCCTCAGACACGGCTTTACTGTTATTGAACTGAAAAGAAATAATAAATTGTTACACTGAGTAATTTTGATAGCTTTTCCATGGGAAAAAAAAAAAACAAACAAAACTTCTTTTCACTGAGCTTGCATCTTTCTAGGAGGAAAAGTCCAAAACTTGCAGTTTGCCAAAGAACAACTTTTGCTTGAGAAGTTATGACCACCTTTGTTCCCAAGGTAGAAGGGAAGAAGAAAGGGCCCCACCACAGCCCCTTCAGCCTGTTGGAAATGTTTTTTTTTTATTCTGGAGATGCCAGCAAGTCCTTGGCTCTCTGTGCAGCCCGAGTAACACTGAGTCACTTATGTTGGGAAGAACTTTTAAGACTCAGACCAACACTACCCTCAGCACCACATTCACATCACCTCCAAACACCCCCAGAGACTGTGCCTCCACCACCTTCCCTCATGGTGGATCTCATCAGCTGGGCCCTGCAGAAACACAGCAACCTGCAGAATAAACCACCTCCTCCTAAAAAAGGTATTTAAGATGAGAATGACCTCTGGGAGGAGCCTSTCCATWAACTGCAGAGGGAGCAGAGCTGGACAGTTCACCCTGATTGCCAAACTCAACGGTGCAGGACCCCTGAGAGGAGTTAACACCAAGTGGAGASCCGAAAGTAAAAGTCAGTGATCAGTAAATATCCCAATACCCTCTCAAAGAGGTACGAGTGGGATAATGTGGATATAATGGGGAAAGGTAGGAACCTCTGTGCTTRGCAGATGCTGGAGGAGCAGGGGGAATGGTAGGAACTGACTGGTGTTGGTCTGCACATGCCCTGTCGTGCCCGGTGCGCTCATGCCACACAGGTCAGAGGAGCTGCGGGGCCAGGGGACCCTGCCCAGGAGCAGAGCCCAGGGTGCCAGCACAGCTCTGGGTGACAGGGAATGCAGGATGGCCTCGGAGCTCRGGTCTATTCGAAAGGGCCACAAGATGTCACTGCTGCTTTCACCAAGGCTCCTTCGACTTTGCCATCGAGACGTTTTTTAGCAAACAGATTTACTGAAGTAATCGCTGAGGAAGGCAGCAAATGCAATTTAGAGCCATCTAGAAACGTTTAGTAAGACTATTCTCCCAAATWAATCTTGAAAATGTCCTTTCATGCTGTTGAGAGAAAGCAACCTGATTTAGCATGAAATCTTTAAAGAAATATTTCTTTTAATTTCTCGAGTTCCCAGCCCATCCCTGTGCATGGATCATGTATTCCTGGCCATTTAAGGCCATGACTGACATGAATCTCACACAGGAATAATAACTTCCTGCTGTACCTTATTACTGATGGTRTAATTTCATGACAGTGAATTTCCAKGATATGTCAAACGAGGGCCAGGGCTTGTGTGACYCACTTCTCTAGCACAAGGTTTTAGGGAGGTCAGTGGCACAGATAARCTGAGGGAAGTCACATCCTGCTGCTGACCTGGTCCGAAATGACAGCTGGAGCATCCACAGCACCAACAGGCGGCACATGTGGTGGTAGTCATCAACACCAAGAGTCTGTCCTTCTCACCCCTTTTGCTTCCCCAAAGATAAAAGCATTGTYATTGTAAAAAGAAAATGTTAGTGGTCTAAAGAGCCTTTGCTTATGATTGTTTTAAATCCAGCTGTTTRCAGCAGGTGGCATTAAAAACTCGTTTGTCACCACAGCAACATGGGCAGTGCCACAATCTCTCTCCGAGTGAAAACAACAGCGTGCAACTCCTCCTGCAGGAGCTGAGAGAACAAATGCTGCTTCTGMCAAGTCTCTTGGATCCYCCAAATCTCCCCCATCTCCTGGKACATCTCCCTGGTTGCTGYAGKGGAGAGCTGCCTCTCACCATGCCAYRTCCCACAGTTCAGTAAAGCCCCAGCCTCACTGTAGGCTCCCCAGGAGCAGTGGGATCCTGCCTTAGGAAAGGGTTTGTCTGCTCCAAGCTATCTGCAAGTGGCATTTTCAAACTCCCAGATGATCCTTCTACTCTGTTTTTAAAACTCAAGCTTATGCTCCAGGTGTGGAGGTTGGCTCTGCAGTTACACACAGAAGAGCTGACAGATGGTGTACTGTCAAGGCGACAAAACCTCCGCTCCACTRTTTTTAAAATTTAGGCCTTTTTGGTGTTTTTTTTTGGTTTTTTTTGTTTTAACCCCTGGTAACCTGTGCAAGGGGAGGTGGCATTGTTCAAAATGATGCAGAAAGGGACAAAGTGCTCCATAAAACCATCTGCTCCCTCTCTGTAAAGAAAGAGGCTGAGGGTGAGAAAAAACTCTCAGTCTCCTGGTAACCTCAAGCTGTGAAAAGGCAGCACCTACTGGGGACAAACATTTCAAACCTGCAGACATGACAAATTGGCAAGCCACTTCCTCACAATTTAGCCTGACTGCAGTCCCAGGGCAAAGCTGAAGAGATTGCAGGTAATAAAGCAATCAGAGGACAGGAGTGCATTAAATGCTCACATTCAGTGGTGACCATCCACTGATAAGTGCTTGCAATTTGACCAAATCAGCTTCTTTGTCTGGACTCTTCTCTTAAAAACACAGTGTGATTTTAATAGCTCATTACTATTCAACATTTTCATCAACACACTGGAAATGAAAGCAGTGCTGATGAACCATGCAAGTAGCATGGCAACAGGCAGAGGAGTGCATGATTTGGACAGGGCTTGTGCTTGGAAATATTGCCCCCTATGCTGGGCCTGCTCAAACAAAATGCATTTCAAAGTGCCAGGTGCAAAGTTGTGTCTGCTGGAAAATGGCACGCAGACAACACTTCCCAAATGATAAATCCTGTTAGGAGCCATAAAATAGAAGTAAATCAACACAGACTGCCAGTGTGATGATGCAGGAATTCCAATCATCTATATGCACACACAGGAGAGCTTTGAAAAGGGAGCTGATTTTGCCTCTATGAGTATTCAGCAGGCTGATACCACACTTTCAGTTTTTATGTACTTTAGTAAAGACAGTAAAAATTAGAGAGGCAGAGTGGGAAAAAAGTGACATGAGAAAAAACCAAAAGAGAGAGCACCTGAAGAGTTCAATGGAAGCAATTCATTAACAGAAAAAAAATCAAACCAAATTCTGTATAGAGAGGGGAAAAAAAAAGGTTTGTGTCTCTTCAATCAATAGGATAAAAGTGGAACAACAATTTTGTMCTGGATACTACAACCAGAAAAATTCAGATCAGAAACACAGATAGTAAGATAAATTAGTAAGAGAATAGTAAGAGAAAKTAACCATCAATACAACATTCAAGTTGGATATTTTCACTAAAGACCAGATGACCTTCTCTAAGAGAGGTTTTACCAATCATAGATGGAGGAGATTTAGAGATTCATCCATTTGTGATTCTGTCAACATCTACTAGTTAAGAAATTGATCCATTTTTCATTTAAGAGCAGTAGCAGTCTTTCCTGTCATCATACAGAGATCCAGACTGGTACTGATGACAGGAGAACTTTAATCTCTCTCATTTCTGCTGCAGGTTTTTGGAGAAACAGTACTGAAGCGAGTATCCCACTGGAACATTTCCACTCTAAAATGCTGAACCTGGTACCCAAATCAGTTGGAAAAGACATTTCTTCCCTCATACAGCAACCAACCAGCTGGAAAATTGCTTCCTTRCAGTGCTGATTGATGCCAAAGGACAATGAATATCCCTGGAGACCCTTCAGGAGGCTACAGTGGGTGTKATGAGTTTCTGATACACTGGAAAAGTGCCAGAATTTGTCAGTAGTGTAGCCTGGGRTCAGGTATCTCAGCATGGGAGGGTTTCTGTTAACTGAAGTGGAGCTAGAGCTTAACTTGCTGATTACTTTTCTGTCGTGGCTCTGTCAGRCACAGGCACTGTATAAATCATCACTGCAAATGGCTCTTACTCAGTAACCTTTTCAGATTCAATCTCAGACTCTCACCAAACAGAAAATCTGGGACTGGTGTCTGTTTTGGAGTGAGTGGCTCGGACATTATACCCTGATTTTCCTCRTAATTTGATTCCTACAACTGGAAAAGAAGAGCAAGTCACACTGCATTGCCTCTCACGGTGCAAATTAATTATTTACTGCTTTCAATCACCTAAACTTCAGCAAGGTCAATTAAACAGTGACACTTCAGAGCAAAATGATTCAACGGGGAATTTTGACTTTGGCCAAACCAGCCTGGATGCTGGGAACACACAGCCAGGTGCTAACAGAGCTTCTTTTATGTTGGTCCCTCTATGGCTGATCTGTTGGACATATTGAAGATTMAAATCCAAAGAATCTGCCAAGAGATGCCAGACTGAGTTAAATCCATGGCTGGTCCCAAGTGGAAGAGGGCAATGGTTGTATCAGTTCACCTGTTGGTGATGCACAAGTCATGCTCTGACCTGTGGAGTACTGGGAGGGGCATAGAGGGGGAAAAAATATTTGGAAATACTGCAGATAAMTGGAAAAGTGTTTCATAATATTAAGAAACCTAAGGATTCTGKTTTATTTATTTACCTTTTAACTTCTCCATGTGTCAAAAACATGGTGTGGTTAAAGTTGAGCCCTCAGTGGATCCATGCATTCAGCTGATGCAGGACTGGACACAGCAGTCAAACACTGTACTTGGCATATGCAAATTTTATCTATATGCTCATTTAAAGCAGTCCTCAGAGACTTAAAAATAAAATTTAAAAAAAAAAAAAAGAGAACACTTAGCTGATAAATATCCTAACTTGCGACTATCTGTAAGTGAAACACAACACTGGGCAGATTTTCTCAGTGCTTCTGCTCCCAGGAGCATTCCCAAATTTTTTTCAGCTGTCTGGTTACCTGTTATGAAGCTGATGGTGGAGCTGTCACAGCAGCTCAGCTCTGGGTCCCCCCAGGTCACCATGGTGACCCGAAAATTGTAATACCAAGCAGGCAGCAGGTTGGCTATTCTCTGTAAAGGGACAAAACACAAAGAGCAGCTCAGGAGAGAACTCATCAGCATAAGGCAGGACTTGTGAAATACAACACTATTTATAAATCTAGCCCCTACRCTCAATTTGCTGAGCTCCCATTCCGTACTTTAGTGGAAATCTCTGAAATCTGGCCTTTCAATTTACTAAAAAATYTGTGCAAGGGGAGCAAACACAGTTGTGATGGCTCTGCTGCTCATCCACATCCACCTGGTTCTCCCYGCCACAGGAATCTCTCACAGGTTTCCAGGGTGGTTAGAACCATTCAAGCAGAACAATCTTCCAACACAATTCTAGTGTGATGAAGACAAAATATTTAACTGGAAAATGTAGGCATTTTTAGTTTGATTAAATGAGGGTTTGAGGATAAATTAGAAGCAATGTTTTTGTCGCAGATATTGTCACTTTAAAAGATGTATTTTTTCTCCAATTTTCAAAGCATATTTCACTTTCTATTATCATTTATTATAAATGGAATATGAATGAAACATAAATGACTTAYGAGATATAAATTATATATGTAAATATAAATGAGATATAAATGAAGTATAAAAAGCAATATGTTTCATATTATAATATTGCATGTAATATCTAAGTTAAAGTTCAAATACTTCCATTGACAGCACAGAACATTTATTTTTAAGTGAAAATCTTAATGACATTTTTAAAATTCAAAATAAAAGCAAGTTGAAAAAAATTAACATCTTCAACAATGCAGAAATTGCTAATTTTACAAATCTCTGTTGTTTGAAGTGGCTGTTTTCCTCCACCTACTACAAGGCAATGCAAAATTCTGGGGGTGTGATCTGTTCTTTTTATGATTTTTGGAAGAAGATTGTATCCACACTGACACCAAAACCTTGAAGATGCTGGGACTTCCTCTGACATGCCACTGGTGTAATACTGAAAACACCAACATTGCTTTGACCATTTTAAAATAAGTTGCAAAGCACAAAATTAATGAAGCAAGTGAGTAAGAGTGAAAAGAAATTTCAGTTCCAAAGGCTCTTATCAAATGCTAACCGTCTGGGAAATAATACTTGATTATTTCATGCTTCTGGATACCTTGATTTTTGATTCCCCTGCCTTTTCATTGTTGCTTCAGACTACACCACTCAGAGATGTCAGGAGATTATAGGGATCACAGTGGGACCCTGGAGCACCACTAGAGAACCCAAACAAAAGTTCACCAGGACCCACCTGTACTTTAAACGTCATAACAGAAGGACAGGGAAACATTCTTTTCCTAATTCAGGTGTACTTTTTAAAATTATCCTTGAAGAAATGCTCATTTTAGCTGCAATACAGCACTGCTGCATTTCAAAAATTCAGACAAAGGAATTCCAACTTGGCTTCTCTGAGCAGGATTTGCAACAGTAAGGGACAGCATCATCTCCTTTTCTAATGAACCACATTAACTCTYGATGATAGCTTTACTTCTTGGATGACTTAGATCACTCAGCTATTAATCTATTTGTGCTGAGTCATGATTACAAGATATTAATTACTAGTTTGGTARGTTATTTTTGTTTTTAATTTCCCTGGAGATTTACGTGCTAGATTTATAGTTGCATACCCAATTACAGTAAAGCTGCTGTAGCCAAAATGACTCCACAAATGGTATTATGCAAATCAATTACATTAAATCACCGTGGCTCTCACCAGCAGCAAAAGTTATTGCTATCTTTTTTTGCATACTCATAACTTCCTGAACAACTAATTTCAGCTGGAATTGCTTTCTGTCTTGCTCTAGAGTGAGGTCAGAATAAAATCTGTTCACCTTCTCCAGGAAATAATGGAAAAAAAGGAGGAAAATTTCACTTTACATCTGYAAAGATGCCTGTGAGYATGTRTGTGTGTGTGTTCCTACAGAGACCAGCACTCACTTAGTTAAATCCCAGACCTAAGACTTTTCAGCTTCAGGAACATGAAGGCTGTTTTCACAAAAACCTCTCCACAGCTAAGCTTTCCAGATGGCACACTGCAGGGCCAGCCTGCAAGCCMCAAATCCATACTATCAATATTAATTATGCAGATAAGGTTTTGGACTACACCCCCTGAGGAGATGATGGAACTTTCAAAGCCTTGACTGACAAACTGACCCACAAACTGAAGCTGCCTCTGGACTTGCTGAACAACAGAAATAAAAAGGCTCATCTCCTGTCTCATAACTCTGCTTAAAATTTAGCATGGTTCAGCTGGCATTGCCTTACTTTAGAACTGAAAATGCCTCCAGCACCGCAAACATTTTCTCTGCTTTGCTGGGGAAAAGAAGTGCTAGGCTTAAAGGCATATGTAGATATTCATGGGAGAAAGACTGGGAAAAGAAGTGTCACAAGGTGCCAGGGCCATACAGGCATGGGAAAGCAATTCAGTGAAGGTCACTTTACCACAGAGGCAGTCAAGGAGACAGTTGCTGCTATTTCATAGTACGTCGTCCACTCCGAGGTCATCGTTGATGGGTTGAAGTAAAACATTTCTACAACGTATTTCCTGAACACCCCAAGGAAAGGTCTGTTCCAGCTCAGAACCACAGCAGTAGGTCCCAAAGGGTAAAGCGTCAGATCCTTTATTCCAGTGGGCACTGCAAACCAGGAATCATGGAACCATGGTTAGTAAAGTGTATGTGTTACCAGTTGCACTTTTTTTTTTAAAATTATACCTTTCCTTAATCAAATTCTACCTATTTCTGTTTTTTTTCTACTACTTTAATTCCCAAGAACTTCTTTGTCACAAGCAGCTGAGTACCGTTTTTTAAGCATTTGYTCACCAATTTAAAACCATTTTCTAAGAAGTGGTGAATACAGACCACTTGGTGTTGGCTGCTTAGCTTGAGATRAAGTATAGGCCTTGCTTTTTCATAAATGGAGGATTTTATTCTACTTTGAAAATCAGGATGCTTAGGAGGTATTTCAAGATGCTCAAAAACAAAAGCATCAAAAGCCAGAGCAGTGTAAGAAAGAAAACTTTTTATCTCTAGCCCTCTCTCCCTGGGGACCCTAAAGGTTCTGTCATGTATTGCTATTCTTGCCTCACAGACGGTGACACTGAGAGGAGTCAAGTGATTTGAAGAATGTCACGTAAGGGTCAACTTCTGCAACCTGTATGCTCTGGAAAGCAATTATTCTTCATGACTTCACTGAGCYACTCTAATAAGGACTTGGTGCTAACATTTGCCAGGGTTCCACAGCCCCAGCCTTTGTACACTGGGTCAGAACCTGACCAGCACCCAGATTACTTCAGCCCATGTTARCACACGATTGCCTTTACCTTTATAAATCATTTATTATGTCTTGTCATTGCTTTCTCTAAACTGCCAATACTTACCCCGTGAAAATAAGCCTTAGGTTAAACATGGAGAGGACTGAATACTTTCTAAAGTGCATTTTATTGGAGTTTCATTCATCATTAGCCACCACTGATAAGTTCACAGAACAATTTGTTTTGCAGTTCTATTATTTTARTATCAAATTCAGTAAAGGGTTATGAAATGAAAACTCACACAACTGCTGTTWRACTGCATAAAAACAGCCCCTTTATMATAAGAAAGGCATGAGATGTTCTATTTAGAAACTGATMGCCATTTTGAGTTTTGTAAGAAACTTTTATGGTTTTAAGACCTTACAAAAAGTGGATAAAATGAAGGAGCTTATTTACTTTGGGTATTCATGGTTTTACTTTCTCAAATAAAAGTAGAATTTTTCAGACTTTTGAATTACAGTGAGAAAGAAAATAAAAAGCATTTGTAAAACCGGTCCAATCATGGAAATGTGAATAATAAAGTATATATAAATATTTACTTTTTTCCTCTATTGAAATATAGCACACCTTTCAAATTTTTATTCAGACCAAATTMATGAAAATATATAAGAAGRTTGCCTAGAATGAAAAGCCGCTCACTATATTCCCTAGCCCACATATTTGCCTTTATTTAAGGACTAAATTCTTAACAGGTTAACATTTTTTTCTATTTCACTTTCTTCCCTGCATCACAGAGAGAAAGAAGCATAAAAAATACTAAAGATCTCTAACTTTCAGTCACCTGCTCTCCCACTGAGCACAYTTTTTGTCAAAAGGAGAAGCTGGGTGACACAGGTTGAATATTTCTCTGCAAATGTAACTCTACACTGAGTCTCTTTCTCTATGACCCCCGTCTAAATATATTTTGTTTAAGTACTAATCTTTGCAAAATAAATTATACTGAAAATAAAGATAAGGAATTCTGTCCTAAATGACCCTTTATAGGAGYCTGGTAGAATCCTAAATAAGAGGCATGGGGGCAGCGGCTCTATCTGTTGAACGTAAAACCACTTTTTTGAAAATGCTACTCTCAGTCTCAGAGGGTTCTTCTCATTTTCAAATTCTAAAGCAGAGAACATCAAGATCCAGTCTTGAACTCAAGAAAATCAAGGCATGGTCTACAGGACTTAATGAACATACCAYATATATTTAAAAAGAAAATCCTAAAACCAAACAAACAGATCTCAATCTGTAGTTTCAGGGGTTACCAATGGAAAATGTGACAGGATCAGAAGGAGGTCCAACCAACGGTCCTTTCCGTAAGTAAACCACAACTTGGTACTGGGCACCAGGAACAAGATTTTCAATGAGGCTGCTGCTGGAATTCACCTAGTAGGAAAGGAACACATTAGATATGAAGTATTTACGTGGTTAATAAAAGAATATTGAAACTGTGTTTGCACGACTCCGGTTGCAAAAGGCACGAATCCAAACACACTGGCATCAACAGCAAGAATTCCACTAATTCAGACCCAAATGGCAACACTGTGGAAGTGGTCAGGACTGTCTTCACAAATGATCTGACTTGCCTGGATGCATAAGGTCAGCTACCTCGCTGCAGACTCACACTCTCTACTGTCAAAGTTTATTAAAATATTCAGGTTACATTATTCATTTTCAGGTGGCATTATTCAGGCTGGAGTATTTAGACCGTGTGTTTTCAATTAAAGCCTGAGGCTTTTCCATCCATCATCTGACGCAGCTCCATGAGCTAAAGGCAGCGTTTTAGGGAAGCTGACTTCAGAGTGACTCCACACTGAAATCAGAGAGGAAATATTCTATGCCACCTCCCCTCCAAGGCACTACAAACTGTGACTAAAAGGCATTGCATTTTTTCTATTCAGTCTGAAAACATCACCATTAAAATTCCTACTGTGCCACACCAGGCTTCAGTCGGAGCTGGAGGCAGAATTCCTGACCAAGTGATTCCTGGTCTGATACAACATGAAAAGGCTCATCTCTTGAAGAATCCACTAACAGCAAATGCACAGAGCAGCTTTGAGGAAAAGCCTTCACACATCCTTCCTAGAGCTGCAGGCTGGTATTTCCTACTAATATTTTCTTCACAACCTTTGCAAAGTCTCTATCACAGCCACCTCTGCACTGGTGGYTTACTGCAATGCACATGAATGTATCAGTGCCAGTACAGATTTAGTGAGGAACAGAATTTGTCTTTACCAGCTGCTCTGGAAAACKAAATCCCTTTTAAATCATGTACCTTGTTAGAAATGGATAGAACTCTGCACTGAATTTTGCCCTTTTCAGCTCACAAAGAAGTCAAACCAACAGCTATTAACAATTCCAGGTATAATAAATTGATAAAATTTTATACAAATATATGTAATGACAGAAAGAAACGAATAACTGTAGACCTTTCTACCTACTTGCAGTAAATACACATTTTCTTGTTTATTCACAGATTAAATTTACATGCTTGTTTTTCAGCTTGTAGATKAATCCTGTAGTATTTACTGAAATCATAAATGTATACATTTGTGACCTGTGTTTCTAATAACTTGTAGTTTGCTTTCCATTAAAATGACTGCACTTCTAAGAAATATAAATAACAAAATTACAAGCTGATTTTGAAAAACAATTCTCAAATTGTCCTGAAAAGACACTTCCAAACATTGAAGTTCACAGCCATTCTTGAAATAAAACTCAAWTTTTTTACGAAGGTTAATATAAAAAGGCATTTTAAGGGTTGCAAATTCTCTGCACTAATTAACTTGCAGGGCTAATCCCAAAGTTGAAGGAGGTAAGATTTACTGGGAGTGCCAGCAGACCCCTTCCATTCCCATGGGTGAGCTGAGGGTGCAGCAGGGCAACACTGCAGTTCTTTGCAGACTCCTCCATCACACACATTTAGGGAGCCAGACAGAAGTCGTGGCCCTGCTCAGAAAAAGGCTGTGTCAGCATCTTGGTGAGGTTACTGAGATGTGGGCTAAAACATCTTTCTAATTGAAGCCACGTGCCAYTGATCTGCCACAGGCACAGACTGATGTGGGGTTGCACTCCCCGAGTGTTTCAAGTAACAGAAAACTGCCAACCTTTGGGTTTCAGAACTCCTGATGATTTATAAACACATCCCATAGAATAGCCCTAAAGAACTTGTCCATACAAATSACAGGTGGTCAGAATTGCTATTTATTTCCCAGTGCTGACACCTTTTACTGTGGATGAAAAGCTGACTTCTAATCATCTCAAAACGTCCAGAAAATTTTACAGTCAGGTTCTGTATTCATACGTAGGATAGGTAAGAACTAGTTTATGCAACTTTCACAATAATGATGTGAGTGCTTCACTTAATACAAAGGTATTGCAGCATGGGCCTGAACGATGGGTTGGAAACAGAAACACTGTTTTAACAATCCCGTGGTGCACTGCACATTTTCACTCCTGATTGTTGCAGCTTCCCCTCCACTCTGAATTTCTTCCCTTTGGACTGCAGGAGGGAGAAGCCACCCCTGTACTCTGCAGCCACACAGAGCCCTGAGGCATGACAACCCTAGACAGCAGGAGGATTTTTTCCTGGATTTGAAAACACCCAGCCCCTGCCCCTTACCTCAGTGCAGTAGTGTTTTTCAAGCCTCTGGCTTTCCTTTTGCTTCTGGCAGGTGAGGGAGAGCACAGACACGATGGTGCTGTTGCCGCCGTTCTCGTGCGACGCTGTCCAGGACGTCAGGGCCGTGGTGGAGCTCAGCACCGTCACCGTCACATGCTGGGGCTTCTCAGTGAGCTCCTCTATCCACTCCCCTGTGGGACCTGTCACAAAAGCACAGGTGAACAAGCTGCTCCATCCATTTGAGGCACAGATATTAAACACCTTTCCTTCAGGGGATTATTTACTGCTGCTGAGGGGGGTCAGACTGGCAGCTGTCCACCCCACAGCCCTCGGGCAGGGGCTATTCCACCCGCAGCAGAGCTGGTGACAAGGGAAACGTGACTGTCTGAAAATTCAGATTGCAGCATTCTCTCTTGCTCACCAGAAACCACCCAGCAGGATCAGATTTGCTCCAAGAGAATGCTTAAAAGCAGCGACAGCCAATAATGTACAGATCATTGACCAGTATTAAAGGATAAGCACACAGAATTTTTCCCCTCTCCACATACAAACACATCCTCCAAGTGTACCACTGCCTTGGAGCATGAAAATCAAGTTCATAGAGCTCACTACAGTGAGTAACCTCATTCTCCATCAGACTTTTTGGAGTACTTGGTAGAGAACACAGTTCAAATATAGATAAAAAAACAGTCTGGAAAATACCTTCAGCTAGACTTGGTCAAAATTTAATATTTCATGAAAATAGCCAGTTTTTCCTGTCACTTTTAAGTGATGATTGTGACAGCTCTCTCCTTGACACTCCTCCTCCGTGCAACTCTAATGGTAATTTACATTTATTGATAAAATAAAACAAATGCCAGAGCAAGCCCAYAAGATTTGACAATCCATACTTCTGTCTGGATATAACAAAAATACGTAACACGAGCCAGCAATTTGACAGGATGATTCAGCAACCAAGCCTTAAATGGAAAAGATAAGACTGACAGTGTGGGCAAAATTTATTCACGGCAGCAGACCGACACTCATGCAGGTGAAAAAGAGGAATTTGATCAATAAAGTAATCTCTGGAGGCAGGGGATGTACATGGAGCTCTTACTGCTCAGAGACTGTGTCAGCATTGGCACTAAGGGAACAGAGACACCTCATGTCATGACCCAGAGTTGAAGCCCCCACACAAAAAGCCCACTTTTTCCGACCCCTAAAGAGGAATGGAGAAGCATCTTCAGCCTGAGAGTACTTGTGCACATCTCTGACATGACAATCTACCAGAAATACATTTAAAAGCTATCTAAAATACTAAGGACCTTATGTTTGACAGAATAAGTAAGACAACTGCCAAGAAGCCTCATTTTGTTCTGAAAGCCTGAAAAATAACTGATAAAACCCCCTCAAAAAGATTCTTGTGTGTTACATGTCAAATTAAAATATGATTAGCTTCTTGTAACATCTTAATACTTTATACACAATGAGACTGGAGTTCATCCTTCATCTGGCCACCCACACCCCAGTCCTTTGGATTAACATGTCCTCATTTCTCTCAGGTCCAGTTAATACACTTCATGGAAGACACTGCATCACATACTGCTTCATGAAAGCAAGTTAAACCTTGTGAAATGGAAAAAAAACATCTGGAACTAATAGCAAAGCTACATGTATATTTTTCTACTTTAATGCTTTTCATATAATGAAGCTAACTACTCCTAAAGAAAAACAGAAGACAGTGAAATTACAACAGCAGAAACCCTCTCTCTTATGTGTTGTTTTCTGTATGTTTTCCAATTATTGCTTCTTTCAACTATAAAGTTGTTAAAAATGGGGGCAACAGTGGAATTGCTACATGCAGTCTGACATTATGATTAACTTAAGTCTAAACAGTTAGTATTTGTAAATGTTATGAGCTATTAAATGCACAATTTTTATTCATAATATACTGAAGCACTAAACTACATTTCCTTTAATATGAATTTTTCTGCCAGCTTTAGCTGCAATGTCTTGTTGAAGCATTCCTGCTTTGGGAAAGCAAAATTGTGCAGTGGGGAAGTATTCCCCTTTCTCATTCAATGGGCATTCTGCAGGATGTATCTATTTCCTTTTGCAGAAAAAGGTGCAAAGGTGACCACAGCCATTAGAAGGATAATGATCTGAATCCACCAACACCTTTCTYACTTGCTGATCTAATTGTCAGTCATGGTATTCGTTTACACAATAGTGTATTATTACTTTGTCTTTTACTAAATCTCCAGTTAAGAAACTCTGGGATTCTACAGGGAAATAATAAATTACTTTTTTCTCCTTTGAATTTAGCAGGCTGAGCCACTTCATCTACTGTAATTTGCTCTGTGTTCTCCCAGAGACCRTGCAATTTCAGAGTTCAGTGTTTAATTGTGCAATTCCCACACTCTCAGCCTGAGCTGCCCTTCATCCCTAACCCAGTACACACTCCAGGAATAAGAAAATTAAATATTTCCAAGACTTTCTCTAACCGCCAAATTAATTCTCAGAATTAAATCCTGCCTTGGAAAGAAGCGAAAGGCTGACTTATTTCAGTGAGTCACTTCTGAGCMCTGGCAGTGACTCCATCACATCAGCTGCTTTCACCTCTCAACTCAGCCAAGATGAAGGCCCATCCAGGCAGGATGTGATACATCAACTATTTGCACTATATTTCCTTTTCTGGCACAAGGAATTCCAGAAGACCAGACTCTTATGATCCATCAGCAGATGCCATAGATGSCTCAGTGGTCAAACTCTGTACATTACAGCAATGTTGCTCAGGAAGAAGAAGRTAAGTTGGAAGACATACTTACTGATATAAAAGCTAAGTGTTTTTGCTGATTGGCTTCCCCGRACTTCACAAGAGCCAGAGGAGCTAAATGTTGTTACAGACAACTTGTATTTTCCTGGTTCTTTTAGTTCAGCAACAAATTTGTGAGTGTCCTCACTCACTGTCAAAAATTCCGTTGAGTTCTCTAAATCGGGGGAGGAAAAAGAGAGTGTGGATTAATTGAAATTTAAAAAGTTCCAGCCACCAAGAAAATTATTTACATCAGAAATGCTAATCTTGCTTCTGCTGTGGGATTAAAAGGTACCCAAAAGGGCTGCATTTAAACAGTGTGGCAATATGTACAACAGTATGAATCTTGTTTAATGAAAGAGAACTGCAAACTGCGATTTATTCCTCCTCCCTTTTATGTTGCCCAGCCAGAAGTAGATGCCATCCAATGCAAGAAGCTCCTCAAGAAATACAGGGGCTCTAACAAAGCCCTCCAAAGCAGAGTACCAGATAATTACGAATTTGTAGAGGAGACAATCCACCAATGGAATTACAGAAAAGATAGWTAACAAGGGCACAAGGCTTTGCTTTACCTTCCCTYTCAATGTTGATATGGAAACCATCRAAGGCAGTGGGGGGCTTTGGGGGTAACCAGGTCAGCACCATCTGCACAGGAAGGAAGGGAGGGGGCTCTGCTGTGGGTCTGCCAGACATGTTGGYATCAGTGGCCTCATAATCACTGGACACTGCATTGATAAACTCCTCTTCCCCCTCGGATGACTCGGCTTCGTTAGACCACCACGATGGCTGTGAGGTGGTTTCATACTCGGTGCTGTTAGAGCTGCCRTCCAGCCAGGCTGCAGATGTGTTTGCTGCTGGAATTTCAGGWGGGCTGTCAGAAGGATGGCTGACTTGCTCTTTCCTTAGGATTTCTTGTGTTCCCATGAAGGATTCTTCTGCAAAATTCCCACTGTGCTCTTCCCAGTTGTTTCTGTTGATTGGTACAATCTGAACAGAAATGTTTCGAGGTGGGTAAGGAACTGAAAGAGAAGCAAGGGAGAGTTTTTTAATAGGTATGCTCTGTGCACCTTAACAATGTATTCATTCCCCAGACAAATAACATTCTTCTAGGAATTGCCTGAAATAACTTGTTCTTACTAAGATTATCCCTTCTCTTACATGTTCTTATACATATACCAGATGTGATTCCAGTGGGATCAAGATCAGTATAAATTCACAGAATAATCAGAATTCAAGAACACTAGGAAGTAAAGTAGATGTGAAGTCACAGTAAATCAAACTTCAGTGCTATTATAACAGCAAGGCTACTCCAGTGTTAGTTTTTAACAGTGAATTTGTTTTACTATATCTTCCAGGAAGATCTTGATCATGGGAAAAAACCCACCTCTGTAGAAATGAATTGAAAAATATATGCAGAACTAATGTGTAGCACAGCTCATATTAAAAAAAAAATAACCTTTATGTTGCTGTAGGGCTTTTCATATGCTTTTAGCAGCCGCCTTTTCACAAGCATTAAACAGTTTAAATTTTAATATTTGTGAAAGCTTGATCTTAGGACTTGGGTCTCCACAAGACAAGATTCTGGCACGCAAAGAAGTGACCTCAGCTGATGCCAGGAGGTGAACATGCAGCATTTTGCCAGTCTCACTGTAATTGCTTGTCTGCCTCTCCTTACACACCAAGTGTGAGCAGCCTCTGCAARTAATTTTCCCTGGCACCTTTTACAGTGATTTGTTCAACTCCCATCCCATCCACAGCCACTAACAGAAAACCAGACTCTACATTCTCATTGCAGTTCACGTGAAAAATGTGGGATGGAAGGACAGCAGGGAAAAAAAAAAAGAAGCAATCCTGTTGGTTATGGCTCATTATCTTAATAACTATATTTAGRATCTTCAGGACAGAACTCAGCTGGCATAATTTGGCTTTGTTCTATCCAAGGCAATGGACCAAYATCAGTGTATTCAACTGAAGATTTGGCCTTTTGATTTTATCASTGGTTCATTTCACTTTGGACCCTGATAAATGTCTGCAGTCCAATAGATTAACAAAAAAGTTTTGGGCACTGTCCCAGGACCAAATTAAATTAGTTCTGGACCCTGAACAAATGCAATTTTCAGCCTTTGCAACATTGCTGTCTTGGAAATTAAAAGTTCATGCTTCAGGGCACAAACTGTCCGCCAAGTTGGGCAACGATGGCATTCTTTTGGGTGATGGAAAAGTGCACAGTGAGGAAGGCTTCTCGAGCAGTTTGGCTATGATTCACTGCACAAGGAGACAGACCAATGGAGATAGATCAACAGTGTGCTCAGTGCAGCTATTYTTGTGSCTTACAAATTAATTCCTAGCACAARRCCTAGGATATCTCACRTGAAGCASAAGTCATTTGCTGRGAAGCAAGCTTTATGACAGAAACACTCACACAAATTTCCCTTTGTACTGTTTGTGTGCACAACCCTATGGAACAGCCACATCATCCTCCTCCCATGCTCCTAGGACTGCCYTCCTGTCTGAGGGATCAATCCCCTCCCCATAGCAGCAAGAAAAGCAGCAATACAGACTTGGAARGAACAGTATGTAAGAATTTTCTTCACCTGTTCTGTGCTGTTTGGGCTCATGCTGGACCCCGCTGTATTCCACAAGCGTGCTCTTGTTGAAGGTTGCTTCTGACACCAACTGAAATGTGATATTACTGTAGCATATCCCTGGCAGCCAGTGATTGAAAACTGTTTTACCTTTAAAGAAATCTGCAGAAGGTTTAAAGAGAAAAGAAGAAAGGAACAAAAAGGATAATGGGTCAAATGTTCACTTTCTGCTAATGTGACTGCACATGGTGAATGGGCAATGTTTTAGATGTTTAAACATTTTTCAGCCTGCTCAGAGACATGAAATTGTAATAATTCAGTTTGCCAACACTTTCCTTGGCTGTCAAAGCCACTTTGCTACCAGAAAAAAAAAAAAAAAAAAAAAAAAAAAAGAAAAGACCCAGCACAAGAAACATGAACTGCTTTTCACAGGCAAGGGAACTGAATCTGGCAACCTGCTCYGCATGACACTGAATATCTCAAAGAGCATCTGACAGCTCCTGCAGACCTTTAACTGCTGCACGCAAAAGCCTCTTTGGTCTTTTGCTGACTGAGGCACAAACGGAGGGGAGMTGTTCAAAGGAGCCCCCGCCTGCCATCGAGCACAAGCCACCAGCACAACACGTGTGGGCTGGAGGAACTTGCTCAGGGCTATCTGGCTGTGGCAAGAACTGTGCAAGCTCATTAATGAATCTCCTCATTTAGGATGACTCTTCTATTTATCAGCAGCTTTAGCATACAGCCCCTAGAACCATCTATTAGCTGTAGAAGAAAAAATTACTGCTGGTATCCCTTTTGCTCTCTGCAAAGAGGTCACCTATATTTTCTGCTATCATCTGGACTTTACCCTTCCTAACTTCTGGCACTTTACAGCATTGAAAATGTCTTTTCTAGCCCCACTTTGAACCAAGGAGGCTCCCAGATTTTCTGACCTCCTTCTGAAGGTGTGTATCTCCCTCTGCTGACTTAAAAGAGAGTTTACAGTATCCTTAATTCAGTGCCTAAAATTAATAAGCACCTACTGGATTACCCAAAGGCATTTACCTGCCGCTATGGACTGCTAAACTATTGGAGTTTCAGGGCCCACCCACCAGAGTGGGTGGGTGCCTTTCTCACCTCTTAGGGAGCTTTCCATTAACATCTCTAAGACAAGACACTGTGCTTAAGCCAACACTGCAGGGCAAAAGTTGTAAAGAAATATATGAAAGAGTTCGGTTATGAACAAATGAAACAGAAAGCAGAATTTGCTCTTGTTAGATCATTTAGATGGTTAGGCTGGTTGTTTGTTTAGGCTGTCTAGACTGTTAGATTGATTGCCTCTGATTAAATTATTTTAAGAAGACTGAAATTTGTATTATGCAGCAGGGTTTATTAGCTTAGGGACAATACAGAATGCTGCAATAATGTAMTGTACATCACTGTGCCACTGTATGGTGACACAGAACTACCAGGTTTGATCCTGGGCCAACAATCAGGTTTATTGAATGGGTTTCCCTCCTCTGGGACATCCCAGGGCTTTCCAATCAGCTACAGACCAAAGAGGAAACCTTGGCCAGAGGGAAGAGCCTGGGAGCTTTGGTCATGCTTTGAACTGACMCAGAAGCACCAGCAATTGGGGGTGCCTTCCCAGGCTGATTTCAGACTGATTACAAAAATCCAGACCACCAAGTCTTCCTCCAAAATCCAAGAAAAAGAGAACATCACTAGAACTAGGATGGCAAACAATTTAAAAATCCCAAGTGAACCAGCAGTTAAATTCAAAGACCCCTCCCTTAGTTCATGATATAAAAGCCATTATATAAACACATTACCAGAAATATAAATCCTTACGTAAATACACGGCAAAACCCTACCTAAGACCACTGTTTAAAATGTACCCTGCAGAGTTAGTATTAAATTTTGGTGAAAYAGTTTCATCCTACCTTTGTACAGCATTGTTCGGTAGTCTTTTCCTTCCCAATAGCTTATATTTACCCTRGTAAAAACATTGTACTTCTCTGGGTACTGAATTTCAAACAAAACTCCTGTTTCTGGAGATGGTTTGTAGTCATAGATAGAAACATTGCTCACAGGAAGCGGTTCTAAAGGATATGCAAACAGAAGCAGGAGAAAAAGGAAGAAAGGAGCAGATTAATAGGCAAAATTATTCTTTACACATAAACAATATCAATTAAATAAATGCTTATGTAGGTATGGCACAGGCACTCTTAAATCTACCAGGTGGTATTTGGAGCTTCACAGAGGTGTTGGCCAAAGCTCCCTGGAACATTGTCAAAGCCAGTATTTCTRAATTCCCCTCAGAGAATTTATCTTCTCAACACTTTATGAGAAAAATTTCMATGTTTGACAAACAACAAAAAATGCTGTTATTTAAGCACTCACAGTCATCACCTCAGACAGATTTTCATCTTTAATACTTGTCAATCATGTAAAAGTGCCCAGACAAAAACAACACAACACTTGAAACTGTTCRTGACTTCAGCAAAAATGTAGAGCTTTTAAGATGAGCTGAGAAGCTTATCAGTGTAATGGCCAAAGGGAGCTACATGAATRAAGATTTTCTATTTCAGTATCTCCACATTTCTTTATTTCATGGGTATTTATACAGTCCCCATTGCTACCATGTGAGAGGACCACCATCTTCAACCTATTTATCCACATCAAACTTCCACAAAATACAGTCAATTCACTGTAGCTGGGAGTCTGAACTGTTGCTGACAATGAGTCACATTTTTATTCAGCCTCATTTATCTACAAAATTACCCCAAGAAAAATTTAAAGAAAAAACACCTTTTGCTCAATGCTCTCCTCAGCAAGAAAAAACTGACACTAATTATCTCCTGGTTAAGAGGTCCAAGCAGATACTCAAAGCAAGGTTATGCTGTTAGCTAAAGCCTGTCATACTAACATATTTTAATAGAGATGGTTAATGCAATTATGCTTGCATCCTTATGAAGATTAGCATGTTGATTTAGGTATTGCACACTGCAGGGATCAGATTACAAAATTCAGTCTGTTGATTAGCATGGCCTTAGAGGACCCATTTGAGTTCAAAATTCTGCTGCCGTAGGCCCTGGAGAAAAACTAATACAGTATTTTTCCCCAAAGAGCATATAGCCACAATGKGCAAGAGAAAGAGTAGATGAAAAGGAAGATCAGTATCAGTATCAGAAGTGGAATTATCCCACAGGAGGTGGGGTAGGCTAATCAAAAATGGGAAAGCAAGACTGTAGTGAAAGAGAAAACAAAATCCCAATGACCAGCACAGTACTTTCAATACAGCTGTAATGAGAAACGGAGAAGAAAAAACAACTGGGAACAAAACCATGAATGTAAAGAGTTTAAATCTCTCACCAAGACCAATGTCTTATAATTTTTAACTCTGTCAGAGCATGGAAATGCAATGCTGAGGGATTATTAAAGTATTCCCATGGCAAAGCCACGTCATTGTCTTCATCAGAGATAAATCAGTATATTTGTACATCAACCACTTACAAACAGAAACTCCCCATCTCACAGATACTAACATTCACTTCAGTGACAGGGTCTGTGAAAATTCTGCTGACATTTCATGATAGCCTAGAAATAAATACAAGTAAAGCAGATCCCAGGAAACAAAGCCTACTCTCTTTTTTCTGCCGACGCTCTTCCCATGCCTTATTCCACAACAAACAGTGGAAATGACTACCCACATGACCAGAGGGTTTGTATCACAGTTCACACAGCACACCAGAGTAGTTTAAATGTCAGTAACTATCCCTAAATAGCACAATGCTTATGTGCAGTCATCTCTCATGTTAGCGGGTGTGCCCTGGGCTTTCTCCTGCTATCTCATTCACATCTGAGGTCTCCTCATTTCTGAAASAATTACTGAAACTTTCTCATGCCAGTGATTCAATTACTCCATTTATTTCTTCCTAYAACAAATCAAATAAAGGATGGAAGTTATATTCATTTTTAAACCAAGTGATTTTTTCCTCCTGATGCTTTGATTTAATTAACCAACAATTGAATTAAGCGGTAATCATCACAGACTCAGTTTCGTGTCACTATCTTCCGCTCACTATCCTCTCCTTGCTCATGGCTGATGTTAGCAGAGCTGCTTGAGTGATATAATGCAATTTAAAGATTCTTCCATTATCTTACTTCCTTCGGCACCAAATTTTCACATCAAAAGCTATTTTTAAAAGAACACTCAGCAGATAACCATCACGTTCTGTTGTTCCCTTACTAACTGCTCCTAGGGTTATTAAAATTAAAGAGTATGTAAAATGCCAGTCTTTACTATCTATATTTGTAATTCAGAACATAAACAGTCTGGTCTTCTTAATTTTACTATTTTCAGTGTTTAGGATCCAGCTTGTCACAGATTGMAGTGGCTGTCAAGAAATAGCCAAAATAAAGTAGAATCACAGAAATATAATACTTARGAGYTTTAAAAAAGCTCTGTACTACATTRAAGTCCTATTACAGAAGGGATTTAGAGCATTTCAATGTCCCTCTAACAGTTTAAAACACTTCTTCACTTACAATCTCTTTATTTTTAGAATTCCAGATTATATTACTTACACGTAGACAAGACTGCAGGATCAAGTCCTAAATTTACCATTTTTCTCAGTGTCTCAGAATAGACTATATAGCAACTATAACAACTGCTTTCCCATTTTGTCAGTTTATGGGAAATTTAACTTCTCTGTTTATCCTGGACTTTCTGGCATTTTGCATTTAGCATATAACTTGTGTTACCCAAGCATCAAAACAGCATAATAAATGTACCTAACATCTTCCTCAAATACCCTGGAAAATTCTGAATGCTAAATCCTCCATTAAGGCATTCAGTTTGTGTCAGATGCATTAATATTTGTAATTCAGTGGGGGAAGAAAAAGGTACATTGAAAATAAGTACCAYATTTCAATCCAAATCAATCTGCTTCTAATATTTGTAGATTGGGTCACTCTACAAATTGAATTAGTGACTGATTATTGTGGCAGCTTAGATGCAGCATTACATGTGGGACTGAGAGCAACTCTCTTGCTTCTCACACTYGAATCCAGATTAATCATTATTTACCTCCATATTGTGACTTTTATAAAAAGGATGTCCTATTAATGGAGTGACCTAACCCCCATGGGCAATTTGCTTTACTCACAGGAAAAAGTTGTGAATTATGTAATTTTCTCCCCAGGATGACACTATTTATGTATCTCTATGATCACTTGGAGTGAGGCACAGCCAGGATAAAGCTTCCATTACACTGTAAACTTTAGGATCATTTTATCTCTTGTTAAAAAGAAGCCATCTTTGAGATTAAAGAAGCTGTTGTTTAATACTTTGGAAACACATTGTTCAAGTTTATGATAGGTAATAGAGATATTGTGCTATGGCTTATGAAGAAGGAATATAAATGAAAATAAACCTSAGCAGTGATGATACATAGTGCATTTTCTACATGGCCACATAAGATGATACATAAAAAGATGACACAAATGAAAAAATGTTGTCACAAGAACAAAGGCATAGCTATTGTTCTTGAACAGATTTAGGCCAATTGTTCAGATCATCCTTACAAAGGAAATTACAGCAGGAAATCATATGGTTGCAGTTCTTTCTACTTCTTTGATTCTGATGGAGAGGTTTTTTCACCCTAAAAAGAGGATAACATGGTTTATCTGCTGGGAAAGGCTGAGCACTAATGGACCTAGATGCTATTCTGAGTTACATTTCAAAGTTAGGGCTGCCACAGATAACCAGCCTTTTTAAAGTTGTTTCACGTCATCCTTTAAGAAAGAAAAACATGAAGGGCTTAGGTTTCACATTTCATTAGGGGAAAAAACGCTCTGAAGCTCCCAGTCCAACAGCTCTGATCCATTAACAAGCCAGAGGAAAGGACCGGACCTGCTGAATCACTTCCTGCAGCATCTGGCACAATGACAACAGAGCATTAACTAGGTCTAATGCCAATTACTTTCTGAAGGATGGAGATCAGAGKCCCAGGCAGCAGCCAGCCTGTTGGCCTCTCAAGGAGAACACTTTTTGTAGGAGACACAGAGGCAGAACTCTCTCTAAAGGGAATATATTTCACAGTCATGCATGTAAGGAATCCTCAGCTTTTGAAACAATGAGACATTTACCACTCAAAACTCCTAATCATCAGCCTAAATAAAAGCCAGGCAGAGCTGGTCTTAATTACCATMAGAGTTCCTCAGATCCTGATTTCTCCAATTCCCAGCAGAGACATGCYTTTTGCTGCAGCACACAATAGCTTTGCAATGTACTGCTTTCCCCGTTCCTTCAAAAGTATAAACATTTTTCCTTCACAATATAAAGCTGACAGTGAATTTGAAAAAAAAAAAAAATAAAAAGCAGAGGCTATATGGGTATGACTCACCCTGGGAGGCATAAAACAAGGCTTCAACTTGGGAAAATGTAGGATGAGTGAGTGAGTGAGAGTATCAGTCACTAATTTTACAGATGTGCTCTTTATTTATCTCGTAATATACTTTAAATCAATTGGCAATAAGGTGGAACTTCCCTTCAAATATTTCAAAACACTAAATGAATTACATAAATTCTGGAATTACTTCATYCCTATTGAAAAGCCAAAGCTCCAAGAGCAGAGGAAAGCAGACTAGAAATAGTTGTGTTAGATACCAGAACTACTTCTAACACTGTCCAGACTGAAGACTGGAAGGAAGGTCACTCTGGTAGGCACAGCAGAATTGCACTCAGAGGAATCTGGCCAGGAAGGTGAGATTCTCACAACTGTTCTTGTCAAAACCACTGCAGGGACCTTTACAAAGTGGTCAGGGTTTCAGGTCTTTTCTTCAGTGAAATATTGAGCCCTACTTGCTGAACACAACTTTGCTACAGAATCAGAAGCAAAAAGTGCCATTTTGTGCTCAAATTCCATGTTACAGGATTCCTATCTACGAGTTTTCAAACAGCTCATCCTTTTCCTTACAACCATCTGGACTACAGAGCCTAAAGAAGGAAATGCTACAGTCTGTGGTGTTTTGATTTACGTGAGAAAACCCTGAAATTATCCCTATCAGAGACAAGCAGAATTGTGCAGCCTTGTAGAAAAGGACCAAATTAACAAAGGAAACCTCAAATGGAAACACAGATACATGAACATGTCCATGTATGAGACATCTCCCCTGCAAGACCAGGAGGTGTCCCAAGACAGCCAGCTTGGCTTCACTGAGGGCAAATTGTGCCYGACCAGCCTGCTRGCCTTCTAGGGTGGAGTGACTGCAATGGATTGCAAGGGCAGTCTGACAGATGTCACTTACCCAGAATTCTGTCTGACACTGTCTCACACAAGATCCTTATCTCTACACTGGAGAGATATGAAAACACTGGACCATCCAGTGGATGAGGAATTGGCTGGATGGACACAGCCAGARAGCTGTGGTCAGTGGCTCTATGTCCAGGTGGAGGCCAGTGCTGAGTGGTGTCCCTCTGTCTAGGGACTGGTGCTCTTTGACATCTTTATCAATGACAGAGTGGGACTGGGTGCACCCTCTGCAAGGCAGCAGATGACACAAAGCTGAGCAATGCAGTTGACACAACAGAAGGGTAGAATGCCATCCAGAGCGATCTGGACACTCTAAAAGTGGGCCCGTAAGAACCTCATGAAGTTCAACAAGTCCAACAGAATGCTGCTTCACTTCAGCCAGGGCAATCCCAGRTGTGGCATCCTAGCTTGGATCAAACAGAGTGGGCCCAGCAGGGCACTGATCATGTACTTGGCCCTGGTGARGCCACACCTCTAATTGTATTTTCAGTTTTGGGTCCTCAAGGCAAGAATGGCATTGAGGTGCTGGAGCAAGGCCAGAGAAGGACAATGGAGCTAGTGAAAGATCTAAAGCACAAATCTGATGAGGAGCAGCTGAGGGAGCTGGGGGTTTTTAGCCTGGAGAAAAGGAGGCTCAGGGGGGACCTTATCACTCTCTACAACTCTCTGCCTGAAAGGAGGCTGTAGCCAGGTGGGGATTCATCACAGGTAATAAACATCAAAACAAGAGGAAATGGCCTCAATTTGCATCGAGGGAGGTGTACATTGGACATGGGAAAAAATTCTTCACTGAGAAGGCGGTCAGGTATTGGAAGAGGCTGCCCAGGGAAGTGACTGAGCCACCATCTCTGGAAGTGTTCAAAGAATACGTGGATGTGGCACTTATGGACATAGTCTGATGGTGAACTTGAAWGTATTAGGTTAATGGTTGAACTTGGTGTTCTTGGAAGTCTTTTCGAACCTAAATGATTGAATATACATTTATATAACAATGTCTTATATTTTTCTATACATTTTTATATGAACRTATTTATATATAGTGTTACACACATATACCTATATATGCATATATATGATGTGTAAAACATATATTTTGTTAGCTTTTAACCACTTTTCTGGCCAGAAACCTTTAAGGGGTTAAAAAAAAGTCAAAAGTCTTCTCTTAAAAAAGGTTCTTGCTTAAAAAGTTTCAATCTATGAAGAGACACAGCCATTTCTTGCCAWTTCCCTTTGATGGATCACATTGATGGGAGACGTGAACAGCAGAAAGGAAATGTCATCAGGACACACCATCGGAAAGCAGAGGCCTTTCACACTCTCACTGAATTTCTAAGCAGGCAATGTCTTTGAGGGACCTTGGTGTGGTTTTGATGAGCACYGTTTGGGTACACACAGCTCTGTGTGAAACTCCCATCTCCAGCACTTGGCCACGTGGARAGACTGCACATCCCTGCACAGTCTCCTTGGCAGACTCCAGGAGAGCCCAAAAACCCTTGTGAGTACTGCCTTGGGAATAACCATATTGGCATCACTGGCTACCCTGTTTGATTTATTTTGTGGCAGYGTAACAAATGGGGTCAATCTGCCACTGGTAAAGCTCTCCTGACACCAATAAAGTTAGAACAGGAATTAATTTGGTGCTGGAAACTAACTGCATCGTGCCATTCATTCACGTGTAAGATGCAGATGGAATAATTGAGATACATGTCTTTGCATGATTAAATAAATCAAGAACATTAAAGTCAGACATATATGGCAAAAATAAAAACACGAATCTACCCTAATTATTGTCTGCCAAAGAAATAAAGTTAATGGATAATAAAAAAATTACATAAAACAGGCAGTGGACAATACCAATGAGAGAGGAAAAAAACCCCAACAACAAAGCAACTACCACCTCATGCATTTTTATAGCAGGAAGCAGTGGTCAGGACACAAGTTTTACACAGTTTTCTCAAAATCTGAAGGGTACTGAAATACCTTAAAAAGCCCATCCAACCATGCTGTCTTTCCATTCCAAATTTACTTTCATTCCTGTAGCCTTGTGCTCCAAAAGATGAACTTAGGAGTAGAGGCTGCTCCAAGAGAGCCAGCCCTCATCAGTCTGCCTGACAGAAAATAYCACGAAGGAGATTGGATCCTTTCCCTTCCAGAGCTCAATCASAATTTACAGTCCTCTTTTAGAGTTCAGTACAGCATCCTTCAATGCTGCCTGCAGGATTGCCCTTTCTTGTCCATGAACGTGGTTGTCTCCCTGCAGAGACAAAACCAGAGAAATCCACTGTTCTCTCTTTGTTACACGTTTCCCACTGGCAGTGCTGGCTGAATGCCAGAATCAGGTTCTTCCAAGGCCTGGAGGAGCAGCAGAGGCCACAGCAGGAAACCCCAAGATGGTGCCAGCACAGCCACATAAGACAGTTGGTGAAATCATCAAGCCTCGGAGGAGGGAGAGTGACATAGGATATGCCCTCGGAGCCGTCAGCTCCATGCTCYTTCAGGAAGAACTTCTGGAACCCCCCTGAGCCAGAAATGGGAAGCCTGGGGCTGGCTTTGGTGGCTGAGTGACTCTGGCTTCCTTCCTCATTCAGAGATACCCTGCACAGGAGTGTGTGCACCATCTGCCAGCTTGGATCACACCTTCCCTGCTACCAGAAAACCTAGTGGGCTCTGGAAACCAAAGAGCAATGAGCCCTGCTGCACACCTGCAAATACAATATCCAAAACCCACTAAAAATGCACAGTTGTATATGAAAACACATGCTTCAATTATTTTCATTGAAGAAAACAACCAGAAAATAGGAAATTGGATTAAAATTACTACTTTGCTTACAAGGTTAAAGCAGTCAAAGGAAAGGAAATTCAGGCTGCCTGTGAACCCTGAAATTGTTCAAGTACTTGCATTATCAACAGCATGATACTTTTCCCATGGGACCCTCCATGGTTTTCCTCATCAGGGCACACAAAGGAAGGCTGAAGAAYGTACARATGATGCAAAATCTTGTTACTCTTRAATTTCAGGCACCTCACTCAATAAGCCTGCTTTAACATGCTTTCARTGCTATTACAGTGGATGGTATCTCCTCACTGACACAATAATCCACGTACAAAAAATCACTCATTCCTCAGCTGCAAGCCAAATAAAACTATCCATAGATTCCAAGGTGCCATTGAGGGGGAAAAAAAAATCTGGAAATTAAGTCTTGCTCCACCCATGTAAGTTTTTTGTCATCTTCCAAATGAAGAAATCATTTTACAGTCTACAATTTGCTTTCAGGTTGGCACATGGAACCATCCCTGGATCAACCTCAGAGCCAGAAGCACAGCTGGAACCACACAGAAATCTGTGGTACTTTGTATGATGACAGAGCAAACAAGATCACACATATCCCTTGGGATCAATGCACCTCAAATAGTAAGAGACATGCCACTACAAATGTGTTCTCCATCACAAACACCTTCAGCTGTGCTGGCAGAAATATGTGGTGTTGGTGCCTGGGGTCTGCTTTCCAAGTTTAGCATTGTTTCCACATATCAGCCATCAAAGAACATTGTTATAGCATGTAAAACAAAATAAACCTCACTATGTGATGGGAGTGGTTACCCTGAAATATCAGCCAACACCTCTCATGGCCTTTACCAGATTTTTGGAACTCCTAGTCCCAAGGAAAGGAGGTTTGTTCAACACACTATTTTAGTATGTTACACCTCAGTGTTCAGGAAGGGTCAGCCAGCCTTTCTTTTTGCCCACACCTTGTGAATGTTCATTCACACCTTGTCAAGACATCTCCCCTACAGTTCTCACACAGGAACACATCCTAAGCACAAGCAGGACCCATCAAAAAACCCCAACAACCACCCAGCCGTCTCCACAAGAACTTCTGGGGAGAAAAGCCACACACAGAGACAAGAAACAGAAGATAAGAAGAATAAGGTGTTACTTACTGGTTAACACAGTGATTGATCTTGCTGACTTGGAAACCATATTTGAGTTCACTACCAACAGGGTTACTATGTAATACAGGCCATGGTATTTGGCATTAAAAACCACAGGGGCGGGTAAAGTGCTATTGAATTCGTCGAACTGGAAAAAGTAGTTCTTGGATTCTCCAGCTATCTTCACAACATATACAGAGGATGAGCTCACCACATCTGATGCTTCCAGGGAGACAATTATACAATTGTCTTCTCGGACGGTGACTTGGAAAGGTTCTGCATTCTACAAGACAAGAATAAAGAGTGTGCTGAAGTAAAATGTATTATTTTACTTTCACCTATTCCCCATGATATTCATAAGATACTCGTATTTGCAATAKAGTCACATCTTATATTCTAYAAGAGAGTTAACATCAAACAGGAGYAATTATTTCAGGCTACAATTCACAGTCAGCCAAAGCCCACAGGTATCTGATTATCAGAGGCCAGTCTCTGCAGCAGAGGCTGGATCYGGCTGTGTGTTTTCTGATACTCCAGATACTCCATTCCTTACATCCTGAGGAACAAAGCCTCCATCATTCTTTCATGAGGAAAGGTGAAGTAGAGCAGAAGAAGGATGAGATTGTAAAGGGTATCAGGGGCAAGAGGACTTCCAATAAAGCCTCAAAGTMATTTAAATCCCCAAAAAGGGGATGATTAAATCAAGACTCTTTTACCTTGCGGAAGCAGGATCATATATTCYTCAAAGCAATGTATTCTAAAAGACTATAACTGAAGAATAATTTTTGGCACCGCCTAAGCTTTTCCAAATATACCCATTCCAGCAAGTACCAAGTGAGAAGCAGTTCTCACCACTATGTCCATAGTTTTAGCTGGCACTTTTCATTTCCTAAGCTACAGCACTTAATTTTCAGTATTTCTTTTATTAATAGTAGAGAGGAAGGCACAATTTAACCTTGTTTTCATGTATCATGAGCATGTTAAGTCACTGCCAGCTGAAAACACTTTCCTTTTTATTAATTTCAAACCAGCTGTCAGGAGAAGCACTTGTTCTCTGCAGGAATTTCAAAACAGATTCATGATAATTAATGAGAGGAAAAAGTTCAAGCTTACATTAACAGTTACTTTTTTGTTTATCAGACCACACCACAGCTTGTAATTTTTTACCCCCTGTGAAAACTGTAATACCTGATATTTTCAGTTCCCTACTCCACAGTATTTCTTTTTCCTTCATATTTCACAGGCTGAAAGCTCTCAGGGAAGRGAGACTAGTTTGCAACTTACTTGATCAAGTTTTTCGTCTACCAGAGTGCTAGACACCTCCTTCAGAGATTAATTCCAGCAACCTGGCTACCTCCTATCTTCYTGTGGCTTTTTTTCAGTGGGGGTCCTTCCATGAAAATAATATTTCTGGGATTTATGCTGCAGGAACCAGGATCCCTATTTGAAATTCACACATCTGGTGTTGCCAACTCCTGGCATTCAAAACCACTCCACAATAACAATAACAACAAAATAAAGCCACCAAGAATAAATAATTGGTTCTAAGAGTGTAAGATTTTAAACAGCAGTAGCTTGCCTTTACATATATTCATGGTATTATCACTGGGCTTTGACATTTACAGCMTACCTAAGGTTAAACCACCCTACAAGCAAAGCTACAGGCTTGAGACAAAGGCCCTAAGCAAACCCACTCATCTGAGCCAGCATAAGAACAAGGCACAAAGCATATGATCAGTCCAACCCAAACAGGATAAACTGTCCAGACAGCTCCAGGCCCAAGATTAAAAATAGAGGCAATGCAACTTCAGCTGCTGATTTGAGGTTTATTGTAATTAGTATTTGAAAAAATTACTTTTAAGTTGTTGAAATCRTATCAGCAAACGTTATCAGTGGGGGAATATTTTGGTGCAGAAGTCTGGGTAATTTTTCACAGATGGCAGAGTGGTTGTTCCAAAAGGTTTGTAATGTAAGACTACAACTACATAAAAGTTTCCATGTGTTTACCCCAGCCTTAGCTGAATTCAACAGGCTTACCTGAGTAGATCAAAATCCCACATCTCAAGTGGTTGTATTTTGCCTTAAATCCCAGCCCAGCATTTGGATTCACACAGATTCAAACCCTTAACTGGGGATTATGTTTAGATCTGGTCAAAACCAAGTAGAGGTTCTCTTATCCTTCTTCCTCCCTATTCTCTTTTCACTGAGAAAATGTGGAATCAATCCTACTTCAGCCCTCCTGGTGTGGGAAAACGGGAGAAGGAAGGCGCAGACAAGCTGGCTTTCCAAAAGGATGTGTGCTATTGAATCACAGAAGCCATGGTTGTCCTCCAAGATCAAACAAGGATTCAGCAATGTTCTTTCTACATACTAAGCTTGAAGTTCACATATGATCTAACAGAAGTCTGTGGGTTTTGACCTTCCACAGACTTGCATTTGAATGCTTCATTAGAGGAAAAAGGATGGTGTTATCTCTAAAATTATTCCAGCCTTCCCTTGGCCTTGCCACTGAATTCCACATTACTAACTCCACACGCCTACCCTGCTATGAAGAAACAGCTAAAGAGCCAAACAAATGCACGTGTGCCAACAAGCAGCTCAAAGCAAGTTCCTTACAGTCGGTTGTACTAGAAATCRTTTGCTGTGCTAATCAAGTACAGCTGGAAACTAAGCACGTAATTGCAGAGTCATGGACATTCCTAGGATATAATTAGATGCTTTCAGAGACTGCTCATATGGGTCGTGCTTTTATTCTTTGATTCTTCCATGGGTATTGTACTAACCACGATGAAGACCATACTTTTATTTTTTCCCATTAATGTTTTTGTGAATCCACCGCAAGCACCGTTCAGCAATTGATTCATGAGCTTTCTTCAACAGTTCTTATACAATTAGCATAGAATGCTTCTGCTAGCTAAATAAAACTCTCTGACATATGCTGTTACCTGTGACAACACCTGTCTGGGGTAAATGCCTTTTTCTGAGTCCTTTATCACCTAAAGCATCTGAGGATTGTGAAATGGTTCCCTCTTCCCATCCTGTGTCCAGATTCTGCCTGCTGCCACAATGCATTTTTGAAGGGCCCTCTCTTTRGAAGCTGCTGCCCCATCCATCCCATGGCTGCCCCCACCTGCAGGAGTGGTGCTCACCCCTCTTGAGTGATCCTTTTACAGTGATCATGTGTCCCTCTTCCACACCTCTGTGTGCTCACAGGCTTTCCAACTGCTGCATGCACAGGACACATGGTTTGTGGGACACATCTGTTGCTTGTTACCCACTGGCTCTTGAAATAACTTCCATCCTTTAATTTCATCCTCTGAGACTGGAGCGGCAGACCAAGGGATCAATAAAAAGGATTGGCAATTAATATGTCATCAGACAAAATAATTTATCTCCTTTGGAATATGGATTTCACTTTGGCAGTGCCTTAAAAGAACAGATTCTGGTCATACTGTTCTTCAAGTTGTACAAGGTGAGGGTTACTAAGCTTGTGATTGTGAAAAGAAGGCTAGGGAAAAACCTGAGTATTTTCTCTAAGCACCGCTGGAAGTGACAAACGTGCCCCACTTAAATGGATTGTAAAGCCAGTGTGTCTTAAGACTGACAGCATCATTATGGTAAATACACATTTCATTACTTCTGGTCAGCTACCTCCAGGATTTAATTTGCTGGTGTCACAGCTTGAGCGGCTGTTTCATGCCTGTGGGGAAATTTGGCGGGGCTTGTGCTTTCAGAACCAAATGATCAGCTCCAACTTCCTTCCTAGATTATTATTACAAGCTCGTGCCACGATAAAGCACTTAGAAAAAAAAAAAAAAAAAAAAAGGAGGGGGGGAAGTAAATCCCACAATGTGATGCCTGTTCACAGTCATTCCCAGTGCAAGGATGAGTCATGCTAGCTGAGTTTCCAGCCAATAACCAGGTCCCAATTCAAATAAACAGGAAGGGGAGGCAAGGAGATATACAACATGTCAAATAAACAATATTCACAGAATAATGGGAAAATAAATGGTGTGCAGAAGAGCTCAGAGATCATTTTCAGAAGTTTATATTCTCAGTTTATTTTTATATAACAGAATGAGTTTTACACATGAGGAAGGGATCAAAGTTGCAAAACAACTACTAATTTTAAGTACTCTAGCTTTTGAATGTGCCACTCTGAAACACATTGTGCCAGAACCCAATTACCAGAAGTACAAGTATTTACAAGTTCTGCTGACTTTAAGAGGAATGGTGGACACTCATCAGCTCTGTAAAATTAAAGTACTGGCAACTGCATCGCATTATCGAATGTTAGACAAGTGGAACTAAAATCCCAAACAAATCTGACTTCTGTCAGCTTTTACGGAGTAAATCTTGCAGCATCACAGAATTTTCAAAGTGGACATCTRAAATYCCAAGGCAAATTTTAAAGCTATGAAGATCTACTTCTTAAGTACCACTATGATCACCTACTGTGTAATGTGGGACAAAAATAACATCAGTGCAAGYACAAGACAATATTGAATGCTATATYCAGACCTCTTGGATGAAATACTGCCCATTTTGTGAGTGATTCTCTYACACTCTGATATATTTTGCCCTGGTGGCCAATAATGCTAATTTCATTCTAAATCATATGATGACTCATTCTCACCACGATTCATCTTAATCTTAGGTACTTAAATGGAATGACTAAGCCTGGATGACCTTTTCAGACAGAATACCTGTGGATTCATCTAAGATTGGAATTACTTCTGAAAGTGCATTGAAAAGCCAAAGGTCCCAGGTTAGCAAAATTCCTGTAGTCCTCTGTCACTGGGTGCAGAGATTCCATGACTTAAAACAAAGACAGGACTGAGATCCAGATTTCAGGATCTTGGCCTCTGCTACAGTCTTGCAGTGGTACCTCCAGAGCATGCAAATAAGAAATAAATAGTATTGCAAAGCTAGGAATTGCTGCCTATCATTATTAGATCCCACAATTTAAACAAAATGGGAAAAGACATCCCTACAGAACTAAGGGAAGTACATCCTCAGCTTTTAATACATTCCACTGAATTCTGGAGCAGGCACAGWTTCGAGTGCTGGCTGCAGGAGGAAAGGACTGTTTGAAGTGATCTTCAAGAGCGTGAACAAAAATGCTACAGCCTTGTAAAAAAAAGTGAAGATTTTTTGAAAATGAGGATATTTATTTCCGGGATTTTTGTTTTTGTCTACATTTTTCCACAGGTTGTGTAAAGATCATCCTCTAATAAATACTCTTCAGAAGAAATACTCCATGGGAAAAATGCAAATCCATATAGTCAAGATTTTCCATGCAAAAAGGAATATTTTAATATGTAAAAAGATRGCAAAAGCAGCCGTTCTCAATAATTTATGGTTTGTGATTCAGGTTAACACATCATTTCTGGCATTCTGCTCTATGAATAGTGTCCTCAGCACTGTTGCTATTCTGAGTCTCAAAAAGCCAGTAATAATAATCAGCTGGTCATATTTTATAAATGAGCTTCCTCATTTCTTTGCTCTGGGAGACAGCTTTAAAGGGACAACTCTTTTTTCCCATCTCTGCCCACAAATACAGAACATGAGGGTGGGTTTTTCTAGGCAAACATCATTATGGTATGTACAGCCCACCATGTTTTGCTGCCATTCTGAAGTCAATAATCTGGAAGGAAGTATTTCTTCACACAATCAGCAGCCACTACAAGAGCATTTAAATAGACACCAGAATGCTAATTTCAGTAAGGCCAATATCTTCGGTATCCCACTGCTAACATGTCCAACACTTGATAAATCACTGCTAAATATATACTGCTAGCCCATCTTTCTYGTGCAAACTGGAGGGGGCAAAACACAAGCACAGTGACTCAGAGACCCCAAACAAAATTTAAGTTAGGACTTCTAGGATGGCATTTCTCCCTATAATTGTTCCTGTCTGCACATGTACACTCCAAACACAACAGAAATGCACATCCAGACAGATATAGTTTGGTTTCTCTCCACTCTAGATTTTCAGCTTTTTCCTAGTACTAACATTATGTTCAAAAGCATGATTCTGCTGAAAGAAAATAAGATTTTGGTTCCCTTCCCCAACTCAGATCTTTATGGAGCTTCTGCAATTAAAGTTTAGCCATCCCTTGTGGATGTACCCAAACACATACCACATGAACCACGTACTTTAATTAAAATGCATYTTCCCTCTTGAGCCTGCATGTGAATAACAGAAAATGAAAAAAGGCACTGCAAACATACCACATTGCCTCAATTCCCTTAATCCCACAAAAAAAGAGCCGTTCTCTAGTCAATAATTGTTCTCTGAGACAAGAATGAGAGCAAATTTCTGCCTGAACCAATGTAAAATGATCAGAGTTGAGCATATGACAGGTGGGAGGTGTTAGGAGGATCCCCCACTAAATTCCAAAAAGAACAAGGAGAGGGAAAGGAAGAGCCAGACGTGCTCCATATATACATTCTCCCCAGAATGTACACATTATCCTACAGAACGTACACATTCTCCTGCAATTGATAAGTGCACTCACAGCACAGCACCCATAGGGAAAACACCTCCAACTGCAGCTCACTGTCCACAGGGGGAAGGAGGAGCAGATCACCTCATGACAAGGCTGAAGGAGAAGGCAGAGTGAACAAATGAACGATAAATTAAGGTAGATTTTGGAGAGTATTAATTATTAGAAAGAAATCTGTCCTTCCATGGTGTGAAATAATCTCTGAGGTATTTTACATTGCCATGTGCCCTGTAGGTTTTGGTGATGAAGGACAAATTAATTCAGGCTTTTCAGTCYTCCAGCTTCAAAATTGTGGATTCACCTCTGCCAGTAACAAAATCTGTAATAGGAGCTTCTGATGCTGTAACAGCTTCTGAACAGCTACTGAGGCTGAAAGATGACACCAGGAAGTCACACAGAAAATTCCCAATGTTCAACGGAACAGAAAGACTGATGTTGCATCATGAGAGAACCATTCCAGCACTACTGTGCAGCTGAGAGGATCTGGSCTAGACTGGAGTGAGCTGAACTTCATATTCCATGCTTTGGCAGAGAGTATGACAGAGGGGTGGAGACTGAGCCTGGAAAAGTGAAAATCCCTCAATTTTGAATTGACAGGGTGCATATAYACCCTTCATATGTGCATAAGTGAACTAGTTCTTAAAGACAGAATGCAATGCTCTGCTACTTGYATTATCTGTAAGAGYGCAGCTGGRAGGAAATTAAGAGWTCTCAGTTGYCAGAGAAACWGGAGATCCAAGTRCTTATCAAATTAATTTGTAATCACAAAGCAATGTAATGGAATATGGTGGAAGAGAACAAGACTTTCTGTTCCCCCACCATGGTAATCTGTAATAAGAGAACAGACTAGACACAATGAATTTACTTGTGGATAGGGGTTATTACAGAGTCCTAAGTCTTTGTTCCATATCTGCAAGTGTTTTTAAAGGGGATCGATCAGACACCGAAGTGCCCTTAAGTATTTTCAAAATTCTGAGACTATCAGAGAAGTTTTAAAATTGGGACACATTCATAAAAGAAAAAAAAAAATTAAAAAAAAAAATCCTGTTGCCAATCTGGTTTTGTGACATGAAGAATTCAGAAGCAGATGTGGGGTACACTTTGTCCCCATCTGAGTCTGCTGATTTCACTTAGGTCTGGTGTTCACCTTGAACAAGTGATCTGCCTTACTGCTGGTCATTTTTCTATCACACCCTGCCCCTCAGCTCTYCAGAAAAAAAAGCTCCAAACATCCACCACCCTTTCTTCAATGGTCACACATGACTCTAAATCCAGATCTCCAGATTTCATATTCTGTGCTTGAAAATACTTACAAATCCTTCTGTCCCAAGCCATAACCACAATGTGGCTATGGCTACCCCTGAAATATCACTTACTCAGATTCAAGTGCAGCTTTATTTTGTTTTCAGACCCAAGTGGAGCCTGTTGTTCAGTACTTTGATTACCTTGTGGTGTTCCTGTGTTCTCTAAACTGGCAAGAGATGGACAGATAAGCTGCTAAGATTTTCTCTTGTTATTTATATATAGTTTCTGCAGATGAATAGTATTTTTTCTTGCTAAAGTATTTGCTGAGGCAAAGTGTGTGTGTGTGTGTGTGTGTGTGTGTGTGTGTGTGATTGATTGTTTTGTTTGGTGGTTTTTCTCTGCTTTATTCTACCCTGTGCTCAAAGGGAAGCTCGCTGACAGTGCCATTTCCCTGATTACTAGCCCGAGATGAGCTCTGTAACTCTGTACYGCACAGGGTCAATTGCAAATCCACACAGAACATTTCAATTGTGGCTACAGCRTGATTTTCAAATCATTTCTAGTGTGGCTTTAGGCTCAGTTCAGCCATTTGTACTGATCTCATAAGCTCATACTCACAGAAGGTCATACCCACTTTGTCACACTGGTGCTGGCAACTTGCTGCTCGGAAGTCATAAACACTCCCAACTCTAATTCTGCAAAAGCTCAGCACTTGTCACTGCCACCTTGCCCTGCAGGGACAGCTCCAGCAGGATTTATTTGGTCCTAGTGTATCAAGCATTTAGTTTTCAGTACAACTGCCACAGGCTGACTTGAAGGAAGGGAATGAGAGTGAACACAAAGAGCTCAGGAAATGGGGTCAGGGTCCTCAGCTGTTGGAAATTCCTTTCAGATGTAACAGTGCCACCCCACCYGCCCAGAGGAAGAGACTGGCCAGGGGATGATGACTCCAGTTGCCTGAAAGAAGGATGTCAGTGCAGGTTATGAGTGTTTTATGCCTTTCAAGAAATACCTAATTCTGCTACAATATCCTCTCGCACCAGTTCAATGACTTCAAGTCATGAAGCAAAATCTTCTGTAACTCTGTTTAACCAGAGCAGGAAAGTAATGATTCCTTCTACTTCTACTTTAATACACAGTCACCACATTTATGTTTTATTGGGACCCACTTGTGTGCCATCATAAGAATTTGCTTAAATGTTCTGCACACTTCTTTGAGTACAACTAAAAGGCTCAACATGCTGCTGCMTTCAAACTTGGGACATTTTAAAGACACATTGGTCAGAACTTTTGTGATGAGACTTCTGTACTTAGGGTGGGATTGATCTGGCTGCATTTTATCATTATAAAATTGGGTGTGTAGTCAGATCTCATCATCGAGGTTCCCACTGTACTCTGGAGGGAGAGACGGATCTGAAGAATTTGATTTATCCACTTAACCTTAAACAAGCTGTCTTCTGCAGATGCTTCTGGGCACCTTCCATTTAAACATCAAGAGTCAGATGAGACCAGAAACAGCTGTGTATGGTAGGATGGCAGCTGCAACTCAGATTTGTAAGGCCATTTTTATGTATTAYAACTCCTAGTCTTTTTTTGTCTAAATTGATATTACAAGGTTTAAATTTTGTTTAGCTGTTCTCTTTTTCAGCAGTATAAAACTGCATGATGGCCATGACTGAGCAAAGCAAATAACTTTGAGCACACAAAAGGTCCTACTCAGCAAARGATGCAAGCATGTCCATAAATCCTTTGCCTCTGTGACAAAGGCARGCAGGCCCTGGGTACGAAGAATCAATCGGGAGATCAAGGTCTCTTTTCTGGAGCTGCCAAAGAGTAATAACCGACTGAAACTTCCTTCTAATTTGAGYCTTTTATGAAGTGAGGTTGCTAAAAAGTCATTCAAAGAACAATAAAGGTTTTGGTCTCTGAGGTGATGCTGAGACCCCTGTTCTGCAGGTTTAGTGCTCTCTTCACAGAAATTATTATTCCTTGCTGTGGTCATGYGGTTTTTACACTTGGCAGTCATTCMGTGGCTGACAGGGATGCAGACAAACCACTACAAACACATTCATCAGCCTCATATCTCAGGCTGAGGTAGCTCAGCAGTAACRGTATGGAGAGAGCACACACATTAAATTTCTATTTGGTTTGGCAGCTACATACCCTGAGTGAGTGAAGAATTTAAAGAATTAAACTTCAGCCATTAGCTTTCTTTTATATATTTCTCTTCTAATACCTGACAGAGCTTTTCCCCAGGCATGACAATGGCTAGCCAGGCAAGAGAAGGCTTAATAAACTGAGAGATGAAATCAGCTGAGAAAAGGCTGTGTGGAAATTGGCAGTGGGAAGTCTGTTCCCTACAGCAGAATTGACTGTAAAACAAAAATATAAATTTTCTGAACACTCTTTTCTCATTTTAACTCAGGATGCTAARACTCTGTAGTCTCTCCTGAAAAGGATGAATTTAAAAACAGCATGGCCTTAAATGAGTCAACATAACCTTTCCAAAACATATACCACAGTAAATATTTACTGAGATTTATTTCATAGGCATTAACTCACTGGTAATATAAAAATCTTTCAGGCTGCTAGGCAATGCAATGTGTAACACCATCATTCTGACATTTAAAAATATGCACACTTTAAAATTGAAAATTATTTTCTTTCCTTATTACCTTCTAGAGTTCACCACGTACTTGTTTATGCTGTAATTTTCTTCTTCCATTTTATGAAGTATTTTTGTTGCCAGTGAAAGGGAAGGATAAGGATAAAGGATGATCAAATGGATTTTTTTTTTCTTTTGCCTTTTATTTAATTCATAGCAAATGGTGCTTCCATACATAAGCACTGGTCATTTTGCATTATACTAATCCGGGCAAAAAYGCATTAGCCTGGTTGTCTGACTGCCATTTGCAGGTCTCAGTATGGTAATTTCTCAATAACTGCAATGCAAATACACAAATCTCTCTCATCAACTCCTGCACTTCAAATYCATGCAAGAAACACATTGCCTAAGCTCTTGCCCAACTCTTTGACTCAACCAAAGTATTTTTCATAATCGTCCTGGGAGCACACCTGCCTGTACTTCAGAATTACAAAAGCGACGTGGCTCTTTTTTCCTAAATGTGACCATAAAGTCACTAAGAAAGTTTTGCAAATGTCTGTGGGGTCCTACAAAGCAGGTAAGTATCTACAAGATCTTTCAAAAAAAAACAGAGTTGGGCACCAAGGTATTTTTTATATTAAGTTAAATGTGCACCTTTAAACCTTTCCACCTTCATTGCATGGCCCTTCACATAYACACACAACAGAAAGATGCAAGAAGATGCACACTGGCAGCACTCAGCCCCTGTGGTGAATGAAGCAGCTTCATCTCCAAGCCAAATGAGTGGTTTCTCTTAGTTATTTATAGCCTTCTAAAACTTTAATTACTTTATTTACTTATTCTCTGCCAGGTCCCTACTGACATTATTTAGTTTTCCCTCCTCCTCCACTCCAGTGTGCTCATACAACAGTGAAAGCTCTTTATCATCAGTATCAGTCTACAATGTTGTTTCTTAGCTCAGGTTTTGCTCCCARTGCAATTTTGCCACTTAACTCAGGTGCCAAGAGAGCCAATGGACAGAAGTACGCTCCTGAGCAGGTTGTTTCTCATCAGCCTTTAGAAATTTAAAGCAGCAGAAAAGGACGAAGGTTGGTGTTTCGTTGGGGTTCTTTTTGTGGCTGAGAGGTTCCATTATGTATTTTAACTCCAGGCATGTTTCTGTGATGATTTCTCAAGCGATGAAAGAAGTGGGGAGAGCACACATGAGAAACCTAAGGCTTAGTGAGTCATGGAGTTTTCTGTCCATCCCCCCAGACTTCAGAGAAACTCATCACCCAACAGCACCCGAGCTCACTGCAATTCACAGCAGCAAAAGTCATTTGCAAGCAACAGCTTCTCCTGAGCTTAATGAAACACCAGCAGTGATAGACTCTGTACCAAGCAAAACGTAGTAATTTAAATTACCACAAAGATTAGGACCATAAACACAATCAGCTGGCATAGCTAAGACTATAAACAAAAAATGTATTTACCTATGGCAACAAAATTAGCCATGCTCTCCTTATCTGTGCTGCKGCAAACACTTAGAACACATGTGAAAGTGAACATTCATGCCTGCTTTAAGTATTTGCATGTTTGTGAATAAACTGTAATCAATCTGACAGTGTTCTTCTTTCTCGCCTTATTAGCCCTGTAAGCTCTTCATTCAATCCTTACTCTTTGCATACCAAAAAGGCAGAAAGAGAAAAACATCAACATCCTTGTAAAGTTGCACACAAGTGTCTACATAAATAAGAAAATGAGACCCAAAGGCTAGAGACCACGCTCCAAAGAGCAGGAACGTCTTTGTATTGGCCACAGTAAAAACAGAAGCTGGGGAAATCTTGGATTTTTTTCCCCATTTATCTCTACTTGAAAGAGGGAAAAAAGAGACATGCATGACTGATGGTAATRGAAAACCTATTTGTGTCCAATTCACTGGAGAAACAGTACAAGGACATATCATCCTTGTGAAATAATTTGTCCTGTATTCCTTGAGCCAGATGAAAGTCCCATTATGTACAAAACAACATGTGCAGATGAATACAGATTTGGGAGATCTATTATTCTCTCGCTACACTGCCTTGGCGTAAGTTGTCTTCACCTCTGTCATAAAAAGGGCCTCTTTCCAAATGCCTCACACTGTCATAAAGTGTGACTTTTTCAACTACCCTAGAATAGATTTGAAAGCACAGAGCAGCACGGAGGAGTCATTCATGATTAGGGCTCTTGCTGTGAAACAAAACTGGCACATGCTCCTGGAACCTGTAGCAAATTGCTAGCAAGTGTGAAATCAAAAAGTCACACCACACCAATTGTTCGAAAGGCACACAGGGCAAAAATAGAATGGAACAGCTACATCTTTATAGTCCTGRATGGCTTTGCAATTCAGAAAGATCTTTATGAGCCCRTAACAGTTTCAYTCCCTCAGATGAGGCTCTGTGCCTYGTACTGATGTATTTGAATTTCTCAAAATTTTCCTTTTCACACTGCTACGAGACACAAGGTATTGTTATCTCAGTTGCTGCTCATTTCTGATTTCCTAACCTGACAATATGTTTGTGGAGGAACAGAGGATTTTGAGGTCTAAAGGATGATTATTAAGTGACACAGGTATCATCTCAAATCTAAGTTTCTCCTCTTGCAGCATTAAGATAAAAAATAAATAGAACAGGCCCAGTAGTGTGCCCAGCACAGAGTACTGGAGCCTCTTTAGCTCATGTGCCATTGTGCTGCCTCTAAGTTTTAAGGACTTACAGAGCACATACTTCTTCCACATCAAATGGAGTAAAAAAAAAAAAAAAAAAAAAAAAAAAAAAAAAAAAAAAAAAAAAAAAAAAGAAAAAACTATAAGATACCATTCTTGGTTGAAATATGCTACAATCGCATTATAAATAATTCCAAAGACACAAAATGATGTCTCTGCCAGAAAAAAAAAAGCAGTCTGCATCCACAGTTGGTAAAACAGAAGTTGGAAAGTAAAACCCATGCTGGTTTACTAAGCTGTCCCAGAAAAGCCAGTAGCTCTTATTCAGATGCAGGTCAGAAAAACACAGTTGCCCACTCTGGTCTGAATACAGCTTGAAATCACATGCCTGAAATTCTCATCATCATTCTCTCACGTGATACAGTGCCTTTTGGTCACTGTAGATACGAGGATGGAGACAATGCCACCTTTTCCATTCAAATGTGAGGGCAGTCAGTTTTCCTTGGATTCCAGTTTCCCAGGTTAATGGCAAGATCATTSTTCCTTATTTCCCACCAGGGAAGCMRTGATCACAGCAKGSAGTCTCAGCAATGTGCCTTCCCTCACTGTCACTACCCCAACATTGCTTTAACTTGGCCCCATGGCTTGGCAAGGTACTGGCAGAGGTTTTGGCAGCAGCTGCAAAGCACCTTTGCGTTTTTGACCTTTAGAGATCCAATATAAAAAATTTTGCTTTTAAAAATCCCACTAGCACCAGTATCTTCACAGAACTACAAATGTATCCTTTATGGTTTCCATATTGTGGGCCAAAGCACAATTCCTGCAGGACTAGGCTAGCTCACTGATGTTGATGTTAATCTTAATTTGTATTTGTTAAGAGACCTCAAGTATTTTACCTGAAACTGAAAAGCTTGCATGTTATTTTATTCACACTTAAATTTTGAAAAAAATATTATGAATATATTTGATATCCAACCTTCTACATGGTTGGTTTTGCTTTGTTTCATTATAAGTATTTCAAGTGAGCTATTCCTAGAAATTGCAGAATGCTGTAGCAAAAGCAGCTCAAGAATRAGGAGCTAGGGAAAAAGACCAAGAGCACAGATAGACTAATGATTATAATTCAAATAAAACTCCTCAAAGGGYAGAAGAAGCTACAACTGTGCAAACTAATTGATTTGATTCTACTTACACAAAAAGAAATGATAAGAAGGATTTTTTCCTGGCAAGACAGATTTTTTTAAGAGGGATTTAATTAAATACCCCTTAAAATCTCAAAAGAAAAAGAATAAAATCTGTCAGGCAACATATCCAAAAGGAAAAACAATACCATCCAGGAAGCAATTATCTRCATTAAATGTGCTGTTCAGACTTCTTTCCTGCTACAGTGATCTCTGGCAGAAGGAGAAYGCAAGGAAGTTGCAGGAGGAGGGGAAAAAAATTGATTCAGTAATTTGAGAAGCTAAATACATTTCTCTGTGTCTCAATTAACAGAAGGAGGGCTTGTTCTGCGGTGGGAGCAGCCCCACAGCAAGGTCTGTGTTAGTGGCTGTGTGTCATGCTAGAAACTGGAGGAACAGAAGGGGCTTGACACAGCATTATTTGCTCTGAATAAAAACCCCCTGGAGCCACGGCTGGGCAGAGCTGCTGCTACACGCTGGCTGATGACACTGGGGGCTCCATCCACGCAGCATGGTCAGCAGATGTGGGCAGATGTTGGAGTTCTCCCTGTGCTGGCTCTGCCTTCCCCCAGTGCTGCCAACGCCAGCACAGATGCCCAGCTCCAGCCATTCAGGCTCTGCCCTCCTCTGCTGGCTCCAGCTCACAACCACCTTTTTGTTTGTAAGGTTTCAAGGTGGATGCATTGCTTATATTCCTAGAGCCCTGTTCATAAATGTTTTATTTCTAAAGTAAAACCACTTCGGTTTATCCCTGCTCCTTTTATCCTAGATAATTAAGAGCTGAATTGAATACTTAATATTTAAAGTAAGTTTCCTGTGTGTTTTGATGATGTCAGCTTTCATATTGAATCCCTTCACTGGTTATCCTGCACAGATTAAGGTTTTGTCCTTTTCCACTAAATGCTTTTGCTACCTTTATTTGATGCCACTCTTTCCCATTACCTGCCTCCTATTTTGCCAGTAACAGGAGACACAAACACCTATTTCTGCTTCTTTCCCTGCTGTTCCCTGTAAATTACAGTCTTGCCATCAATAAKCAAGAATGCCACCTTTACGTAGAGGTTTGTGATAAATCTCAACAGCTTCTGTCAATTTGCTTCAAGTATATATTTWAAAAATTACATAAACAGCAAGCATATATCGCATTAAACTTGCATATGGTTTGCTCTTATGTTCCTCATTTTTAAAATGAATTTTTAAAAAACAGAAACGTAAGTGTGTTCTATCTCCAACCAATTTATCTGTGATGCATTCTGCAGTCTCTCTTCTGTATTGGTTGGGTTTTTTTCTTGCTCCTGAGTGATGTGSATTGATGCTGCTCCTGTGAAGACCAAGCTGGTTACCTCATCCACCAACCAGCCCAAWAGGTTTCCAGCTCTACCAGGAGTTCTCACTGCTCCTTCAGTCTGCATTGCAGCCATCAARCATAGCTATGGGATAATAAATCTATTTTCATTTTCTTTTTTTTCCTCTCCAAAAGGATAAGGGTTTGCATCTCCTCTGTTCTGTGCAAAGGACATAATCATCTTTAACATACAAAAGCCTGAGCCAAAGCAACATGACAACCCCAGCAATAATTTTGTTTGAAAAGCCTTCAGTTGTGATTTTTTTTCTAATGTCAGTCATGACTGTCGATAAAATCCTTCTGCTGAGTTTCCTCTTACTTTGTGCACAGAAACAGTGCTTTTTGACAAGAGACCAAGGAAAGTCAGCCTGAAATAATCGTGTATGCCTCCATGCATGATCACTGCAGTGACTAATCCCAATTTGCTCCCTTTACTCTGTCTTTCTCCCTTTCAGAAGGCAGCTCAATTCTGAAAACAAATGAGAGTGGAGGAGAAAAAGCAATTTGTAGTCATGTTATCTTCCCCACCACGCTTCCTCCCACTCCAAATTCAGTAGCAAAGGAGTATGTTTTGGTTCACTAGCTGAGCCCACATTCCCAGCTATTATGTTTACAAATAGTAATGAAAGAATATTTTTGGTTAATTATGTGGCTCTACCGTTGCTATTGCAGCTGACTGGGGAAGATGAGAAAATCTGTGGGGGTTTTGGTATAAATGTTACGTGACTCAAGCCATAGACTTGTAGGGCCATCATTCAGTTTTCCAGGAAGTTTGGAAACTTGAGTCTTGCAACCCTCTTGCCACCCCAAAGGAGAGGATCCTAAACACAAGTTCAGATCTAAACAATTTAAAYTGAAGAACTTACTAAAGCTGATGTGAAGATTGGAAAATGCTCTSTATATTCTGAAACTATACTTTTCACTGAAGGATATCAAAGTACTTTCCTAATACATGTTAATGAGCTCTCACGAGATTGCTATAAATACAATATCATGTGTATATGACTCATGTGGCCTATTAATTTTACATCACCTACMCTGATGCTTGAATAAGAGTGACAGAGCAGCATTCAGGCAAATTCCTCTGTGAGAACTGCAGCCAAAATAGCAGTACCTGTGTCTTCATGGGTCAATCTGCCTGAAGAATGACTCCAGTTAGCAAGATTCAGGCTGGGAGAAATGTTCCCTGCTTTCCACAGCCCTCACAGTACAGTTCCCCTGACAAAAATTTAGAGCATTCTTCTAATAAGAAAATAAAATCCAAAGCAATAAGTAACAGCTTTTAGGTTAAACACTGTGCCAGTGGTCTACAGCAGGGTGCAAGGAAGAACAGGAACTTTGCTGGGGGATAGACATGGATCCAAAAGGCATAGGTCCTTGGTGGGACTTGATTTTAATTATAAAGGAGGAAAAAGCAATATTTAATCTCTTAAATTTACCTATGCCCTTAACTGAATGACATTTTTACTTAGCTTAATTAACTATTAACACTGTTAAAAGCCCAGGAAAGCCCTTTGTAATTTCAAAGTGTTCACTGTGCTCCTGTGGCAATTACCCCATTAAGAGGTTCCATAAGCAGAGCAATAATGAAGACATGTGAAGGATTTGTTTGCTTGGTACKTTACAGGAACTGTGAGCCAGACACTTTTTAATTGAAATTAATAGGACTCTATGCTCATATGGGTTGATGAGAGGTCAAGCATATTAACATGGGATTAACACTAGCCAGTGTAGCTTCCTGCTAGCTTAAAGGATGGGAAGGTAAAATAATGCCTGTCAGTAAACCATCACAAGTCAAACAAATGGTTAAAGGCCCCACAGAGGGTAAATAACAGAGCTGAAACCACAACAACTAGATTTCTTTAGCCCAGTCTCAGTGGAATCAATAAAGGTGGATCAAACCACCCATTTCATAGTGATTTCTTCCTCTCCTGCATACAGGATGATTGACGTGGTGGAATTTGACCTAAACAAGGCAGGCGAATTTCATGGCAGCATTCATAGAGGTGAGAGAACTGAGACAGGGTAGAGGGAAAGGAGACACCCCCAGTAACTGCACTGYTCTCTCAAACCAAAAAAGGAGAAAATAAAGAAGAAGATGCTTCCTCCTGTCCTCCAAACAGGAGGAAGGACAGAGAGAGCAGCTTTCCAGGTGTCAGCAAAACCCCAGGAGTCTCAGGTCCCACTCTTCCCACACTGAAAACCACACTCTTGTCTTTGTTAATGGTTCCTCTCTATCCTGAAGCCAAATAACTCCAAACTTCTCMATATTCAAATCCAAGAGCAGCTTCTGTAGCTACCTCTGAACTCTAAGCCATCCATAMGYACTACAAGTTTCATTCTCTAAGTTKCYAWAATTGCTAAGAATTCAAGYCTGTAAATTTTGATTTAAATGGAAAAATGTCAATTCGCTGCCTTTGTTAATTCAAAAACACACTGAAGCCTAAACCTATTTGAGTGATGCACTTAAGCCTTTCCTGTAGTAATTAAAGACTGAATTAAGAACTTTGCTTTTGAAAGATTTCTATTTCAGCGTGGTCTGCTGTACTGCAAGTAGTGTACATGAATTTGTTATGTTTCTTTGTCAGCATGAAAATGCTGACATTCCAAGAATTTCACCTGAAACAGTGGGAGAAACATGAGAAAATTCAAGTGCATTTGCTTGCATAAGTTGGAGGAACACAGCACAGCCCTCACCCTACTAGCCTTTGACTTGCTAAGAATGAGCAATCCATGAAAAGCTAAGAAAAAAAAAATTGGTGACAAAACATGTGCAATCACCACGAGAGAACCTGAGAGAAACTGCTGTGCATTGGGATCAGTCATGGACTGTCTGGGAGACAGCAGCTTCCACAGCCTGAAGAGGCTCCCACACAATTGATCACCATTTCTGGTAGGGTACAATTTGGAAAAATCAGTGTTCTGTGAAACACCTGATGGAGTGAAAAATGAAATGGTCCCTGTCCACAAGAGTTAATAACTTTAGGAAAGGGAAAAAATTACCTTAGGAGGCTGCTGTATTTCAGGGGAGGAAAGAAAAAGACAGTTTGGGGTCAAGGAGGTGGAATATCTCATGGAGTGGGAAGAGTAACTTATTCCTTTGACCTGTAAAAGGTTGGGTAAAGCTGTGTGGCAATTTGCCAAATGAGTCTACCAGTGTTTCAAGTTAAGGTTCCCATTTTCAAGACCAGAGGCTCCAAATTTGGTACTTTCTGCTAATTCTGCCTGCAAGGGAGTCGTATTATTTATACGTATGTTAAATTAGCTGGTGACCTGAGCTGTATCCATTATAGTCCAAACACAGTTTGCATATCATTCATTATATAAATGAGGTTTGAAATGAACATAACTGTTTACTCAGAAGACATCCATTTAGTGAGTTGGCATTTCTTCATTACCCAAAATATATGGTAATTGTGCATGTAATTCCTTCAGCAATTTAATTGCACACAGTCCTGCTCCTCCATGGAAGTTATCTGTCAACCTCACATAATAATTATGCATCAGTCTCAGTTAACATTCGTTCACACTACTGCATATGTAGGACTGGATTGAAACTGGATTCAATTCACAGTAAGGCGAGCTTTCTAAGAAACTGCAACAGTGAGGTTTTACAAAACTGAAAACATGACTCCTGATTCAATGAYTGAAGTGCTACCATGGCACATGATGTGGTGCCTGCTGACATACCAGAATAGACACAGCTTTTGCACACATATTGCRGGGTGAAAGGTAATGGTAAATCAGGCTGATAACACTGAGCCCTGCAAGGAAAGACTCCCTCTGCAGGAGGRGTGGGAGGAGGCATTCCTCCAACAGAAGGTCCCATTTTGCACTAAACTGGTCAGATTTATTCTACTGTCACTGGGAACTGACTCATTCCTAATGCAGCTTGCTGCAGGTCTATCTGCAGAGTTTTATTGTGCGAAGGGATTCGGTTCTGACAGGAAGCATTTTTTAGCCCTGGCACATCTGAGGCTGAGGTACAGATCTTGAGGGAAATCCATGAAAGATGGAATCGACATTGCCCTCAGATCAYGTACAAGATACTAAGTCAGGCTCATTGTTTACTGTCACCTCCAATTTATCCTGTGTGAGACAGCACAAAACAACATGTACCACAGAARGAAAAGAAAAGCATGAAACAGTGTTTGTGATACAACCCAGCAAATCTGTCAGGAACATCTTATAAACGTGTGTGTGTGTGTGTGTGCCTATCCCCATAAAACCACAAAGAGCASTGATGACTAAGTTCCAAATAAATGCAAATCCCCAAGCCCCAAAAAATCTGACAGAAGAAGGTCTTAGCAGCTAAAAATGTAAGTTTTGAAACTAAAAAGGATAAACTTACAATCTAGGTCAGGTTTTGTCATCCATTGGTGWCTGCTCTCAGCCTTTCCATATCTTTTTGTTCCTGATCCTTACACATCCTCATGTTACAATTAAAGGAAAAAAAAAAAAAAAGGCAGTGTGTCTCCAGATCCCATACCTTTTGGTTAGCTAAATAAAGGGCTTTGCCTTTCAAGGCTTCTGAATACTCTTTTTTATTAGACGTTTATAGATGAAAATATTCTTCAGTGGAGTCTGTATTAGAAGGGAACATAACTCCCCAGAATACTGACCTAACCCAGTCAAACCCTTTATGGTCATGAGGGCATCCAACAWTCATACAGAACACAAAGCCACCTGAACAAGTGTGTATTATGCAGAGCCTACAGCATTTCATGCTCTGTGCAGGGAAGAAACAGGAAGATCTAAATTAGCTGACTGTATCGAGGTTAGCATACATCACTGCTTCCAGGGACTGCTGCATTCCTGTCATAMCCCTCAGAACATTAAAAAGAGCACCTCCCTACCAACTTTTGTAGATGCCAAATTTCTGTAATTGTTGTGGGGAACATGATACAACCAGGTTGCAGCAAATTTTGTCAAGTATTTTTTTTTTCTTTTACAGAATTAAAAAAGAAGACAACCAAAACTTGTTTGATAAGAAAGTTCAGCACTCAGCAGCAAAGTGAATCAAAGGTCAGTAGTGYCCCCACGGGTCAGTTAGAGACCAGCATTACCTGAAACTTCAAAACCCAGCTCCTTTCTCAGAGGGAGTCTAAGAGTTAACAAAAGCAAGTTTCAGAGAAGAAAAATTAATACAGAGAAGCTGTTACCTTTCCCAAAATCAAACAACAGACTGCCTGTTCCCTCAGTATTGTACCAGCCCTCCAGAARGACGTGGGTTACCATTTTAAATGCTTTACATTTCACACAGGTGGGGAACATTTCTTATTCATTCCACATCCCTGTCAAGGTGCAGAATCAACAGACAGCAAAAGGGAGTTTGCAGCATCAGCACAGCATTAAAGTGGTTTATGCCCCAAAAGTTGAAAACTTTAGAATAAACTTTCTCTAGATGATCATAAAACTCCCTACTTCAAACCCAGGTCTCTGTGTCAGCCTTCTAGACACAGCCTCAACAGATTACATTTATTTTGGAGGGAAAGTCTGACCATTACAAAAATCAGACAGGATTTTCTATTGAGTTCTGGTACACGTAGCCCTGTGTGTCTCAGACTGGACCTTAGTGCACTTGCAAGGGTCAAGGGTGACACTTAAAKTTGTCAGTGACATGCTGGTAGCTCTTCTGCTGACTTCAGAGGGGCTTATGTTCCTTACACTCTAGGGAGGGGAAAACTGTGTGAATTTGTTAACATTTTTWAAATCCATAAAATGAGGTCTGAGATGCACAGCTCAAGATGACTCAGGAATGAAAATTTGAGTATTAAAAAAAAAAATTACGTCAAGATCACAACACCCCCTGAGTCAAGGAAATGCACTGATCTATTTTAAATGTGCCATATATATGTATGACAAGCACTTAAAGAGTCTGTCCATTCAAATAGATTACTACCCATCTAAGTAGGCTGAGGATTAAAAGCCAGGGTCAAATCAAATAATCCCAAATTTATTCCATTTTGAGCTTAATATGGTAAATAAGGCATCTTCAGCTGGTGATCAGAGAAAYTTTTTCTGCTATTACAGTTCTTCATCCAATTTTCCTGTTGCATTTCTGGTACTTCCCCTTCCTGTACTGAATGCATTTCAGGCATGGAAAACAAGATAGCCAAAAAATTCACTGGCTAGAAAAAGATTTAATAAGGAGCAAGGTTTATTTGCAGGACTAGAGAGAAAAACTTTTTTTTTTTGAAAGTGCTAAGTTCAGCCTTAGTTACAGAACCTCAGAAAAAAGGTAATGACAAAACAGTGCTAAAACATCAACTGCCACATAATAATAATTCTTCTCACTTTCTAAGCAAGTTCAAGGAAACATCTAATGCACTTTTGTACGCTAACTCAGAATCCTTTTCCACAATGKAATTTCTTAAAAAGTGGTCTCATTAAACTTTACAGGAAAAACATCATTTTCAGGTTTTTTCTTTATGGCCCAGGAGGCCCTAAGGAGAAATATCTGAAATCTGCAGCTTTTTATATCATCTGTAATTTTATGAAAGAGATCTGTCACCTGCGTAGGGAATGTCTGAAAGAACAAGCACATGGAAAAGTGGCGGGCTTTTTTCAGCTTGAATTAAAGAAATAAAATATCTGGAAGGAAATTAGTTAGATAAGGTGTTAGATTAGCTTGATGAAGYTTCTCTTTGATGCCCACTGAAAAAGAAACACCACCTCCTTGTCAGAGATATCTTAAACATTTCAGCCAGTATAACCAAATAATAATTGGCTTTCCATTGCACTCAAGAGTAACAGAAAATAAAGAAGCATAGCCTCAAAAATGGTTGCTGAATAACGTCATTCAACATCTTTCTCTTAAGACAAGGAAAGAACAGGTTTTCACACCTTAGGGAAAAAAAGTTTTGCTTTTAAAGGTAAAGCACATAATGTATGCTTTTTATAAAAAACCCTTGTCTTTAAATAAACGAAAGTTGTCATTTTCTAAGGCTATTGAACTAAAAGTGATGTAAAAACCAAAGTACTATTGATAGTTAAGCTTTCTTCCTCAAACATATGTGTAGCAAACGTAAAAATCAACACCAAAAAGTCATATGAAAGTTTCAGTTAAAAATATGGAACTCCAAGCCAATCAGGAATAAAAAAGCCTTGTTTCTTCAATAATTTGTTTTTGCAACTATGTGCATATAATTCCTCTCAAAATGTCTCTATACCAAGGGCCAAACCACGGTTTTCATGCGAAAGCTCKGCAGCAGAATGAACAATGAAAACAGCATTGACCAAATTACTTGAAGCCATCTGCTCTTTCTGAGCTGCTCCAGTCAGGCAAAGAGCAAGTGGAATGGCAGGATTTTCTAAGCCAGCCCAGAGCCAGCACAGGCAGCTTCCTCTGCCCTTCCTGCAGCTGCCAGCATGTCCTGATGGAGCCAGGAACTGAGACATGGCCCT
>NW_026623254.1:961818-1023040 GCF_030028575.1 Malurus melanocephalus
GATGTGGTTTTCTTTGAATATCATAGCGGAGAAAGGCAGGAGCTGTTCTAGGACACCTTGGAGCTATCCTAGCCCATAGGGAAGGATACCCATGCTGCACAGACTCAGGGAGATCATTTTAGTGCCCTTTGTCACACACCCTCTTCCCATTAACCAGGACCTATCAGATTGACCTGGAAATCTTGCTCTAAAGTTTGGAAAAACCTTAAGAGGTTCAGAATGACAAGTATTGGACAGGGTCTGGAGCCAGTGTCCCTCGGAGCACAGACGGACTAACCTATGCTCTCCTGACCAAGCTCTTTTTCCTCTTTTAGAAGAAAACAAGTCATCTGCATCATTCCTTATCTCTCCCATTATCTCACCGTGCCGCTGAGCCCACAGGAGCAGGTGACAGATTGTGGAGAGGGCTTTCAGAGATACTGTAAAGGCTTATCTGCTGTAAATCACAGCTTCMTTGCCTCCAGTGGAATGTGCTGAGCTGTACCAGCTGTACTTAGGGCTTGACTGGGTGTGYTGCACTCCAGAGCCACGGCGCAGTCACCGGCTCTGCACGGGAGCCACCCGTGTTCCATTTGTAATTTAAATGAATGAAGAATTAATGTTTTTATTTCTGCACAGAAAAGGAGCTCCCCACACAGCAACAAAAACTAATGACAGCAAGCTCGCTCTGCAGCTGTAACTCTTCAGTGGGTTTACAAAGGAAGAAAGCAGCATTACCCTGTTACACAAATTAAGGCACAAAAGGAACATGCAGCCAGCAGAGCTAGTAGCAAATCCAGGGACAGGCTCTCAAAAGGCAAGAATAAAGGATCTGCACAAGGATTTTGGGTAGATTGGAAACCTACAGAAAAACAATTCAGAAAACTCAGGAACTGAGAAGCMTTATCTCCAAATAAAGCTGGTCTGATAGTCAAATGGGAGAGTAGTTTACACATTTTAAAACATATTCCAGTGGAGCAGGTGTGCCTTTGACTCCGGGCTAACATCTTTCCTGCCTTTCTCAATCTGTATTCAACTGCAATAAACCAGCCTTGTTTCTGACAAGGCAGACCATGACAAGAAAAACCCATCACATGAAATTATTACCCTATTTCAGAAAATGGGTAAAGTGTRGCAGTCAAGAGGCAGCATGTACATCTTTCCAAAGCTTGATGAAGATCCACGTAAAGACCTTTAATATAATTGCTCTATAGGGTTACAGCATGTAGAGTCACCTCCAGCTTGGCACAACTTCAAGRGAGATTCACCTCAGCTCTGAACTTGAGCCACCCTCTGGATTCTGATGGGCACTGCCCAACTCTTTACTCTGCTCCACGAGTGGTGCAGAACATGAGCAAGGGCCTGGGCTGTGGAGGTTCCACAGGGCTGCACCTTCCTGGGGCTGCTCTGCTGAGGGCTCTCAGCTCCTCTGGACATCCCATCCTGACACAATTCCCAGCTCAGAATTCCCCAGCTGCCTCCAGAAAAGCCGTCATTAAATGAGAARTATCTCATTTAATGGTAACGTGACAGCTCAACATATATGCATAAGTAAAAGTTGAGTTTTTGAATTTTARGACTATGTACATGTTTTCTGTGACCTGAAAGGAAGCCATCTGGATTAAAATCTTCTGGCTGTAGCTGCCAATGAAGCTTAATTAACAGTATTAATGTGTGACAGGTTGTCCGTGCAGATACAGCCTTTTCCAGTGATGAATGACAACATGTGCATTTATGGCCGCAGGAGAATTCCAGATAAAACTTCTATCATTTAACTGTCCAATTATAAAGACAATCTATATGACCAAGATGGGGAGGTTTATACCAGGTAAAAAAAAAAACCCAAACCAAACCCAAATTCAGTCAAACCCCCCAAAATATATTGGTATAATGCTTAAAATGGCAAAATGAGAGTATATATTTRGTTTTTAAATGAAGATTTTGTGATAATGCTTATTAGTTTATATCAATCACTAAAATGGAATGATTCACTAAAGTCCGTAAAATAATTCCATAATCCTTATTTGGGGAACAACATTACTGTAGAATTTCATACACMGAGTTAATTTAGGAAGTTCATTCCTAGCAGAGTTGTGAAGACTCTAGATATCCTAATTTCTTACTCTAAACTTAAACCTAGCAGTTTGTCTTAACTTTAACAGCCAAATCCTAATCAATTCTCCATCTCARTCTTCCAAAAGCTTAAACAGTCCTTATGTTAACCACATCCAGAGATCAAGTGTTTTCAAACAGCTGTCCTCATATATTCAGAGCGATGGGGTTGGTGCCAAAAGCATGCCAGGCATCACTGGCTGTGTCACAGCCTCACCACATGTCTGCTGGAAGTTGGCCCTCTGCACTTCACCTGACACAATTTGGAGCAAAACCTCCTTTCTCTCCCTCTYCTCTGTCTCTGTTACTTCTGTTTCGTGCTTTAGCCAGGCCTCCAAAACACAGCACTGAAGACATCCACATCCTCATTACTTATCAGAGCATTTGAACTGGGAACCCAAGCATTGCCCTGGCCCAGGAAAACACACATCTATTGAAGTCTCAAAGAGGAATTGTTTTTAAAAACGTCAGGATTCTGAATGCCAGCTTATTTATCCATCTTCAATTGCAGCTCACCCTCCAGCGCACTGCACAGAGATTCACTAATTATCTTTTGGAGGTGGCTTGGCTACTCCAGCTTTGATGCTCTGCTTTGCAATTAAATGTATTCCAGCAACCACATGGGGGAGAAGGAAAAAATACAGCTTCCAGTTCTGCAATGACCTACTTACAGCATTAAAGCACTGAGGGGAAGGGGGAGGGCTGGGGAGGAGGGGAGAGGGCTAACGACAGCTTAATGCAAGCTGACACTGATCTGTGCTTCAGACTACCCAGCAATCAATATCAGATATGACTTCACATCCTGCAGAAAATTTTGGTGAGACACGGAAAGTTAGTGACAGGAGGAAATTAATACAAGACCTTGGTTCTCAAAATCTGTGGTAGTTTTAATATCCACAATCCCTTTGTGCCTCCCCTGCCCCATACCACAGCACTCCTAAAGTTTGTGTCAAATTCACGAAATAATTCAGGCTAGTACACAGTGCTGAGCACTGCACAACCAACCTGTCCCTGAACACCTTCTACTCAGTCAAGAACAGACATTCTCATTCCCCCCTCTCAATGTATACACCAAGGAAAGGAAAAGAATCTGATTTATTTAGCATCTCTAAGCTGAGTCAATGCCACAAACTTGATTTCAGACCTTGTCATTCACGTTTCAAACCTGCCCTTCCCCCAATTCCCTCCCCCCACCCCAGATTGTCTTTAATCTTTCAGACAATTAAGYAGAATCATTAGAGAAAGGTGATCATGGGAACATTTTGCATTCTGTCAGGGATCCCAGAACACACAGGATGTATTTTGGGATTTGGTTTCTGTTTTCAATATTCCACCATCCTGGTTTATCRCACAGACAATTTCATTTCTGGACTTCATCTTAAGCATGGTGCTTCTTGGTGACAAAGGCAAGTGGAAGGCACACACTTCACARGGCTATAAACAAGATTCTTCCAAAATGCCATGTCCTTGCAGAATGTGAAATGCCTGTTGTTTAGGTATCAGAGAAAATATTTTGGAAGCTTAACTTGCAAAAATTGAGCTGAACAACACGTTAGTAAGCATTTAAAAGTCTTTCATTCATTTGTAGCCTGCTATATAATGTAATATAAAGCAAAGGAAACCCCTTGAATCATCTGAGAACAATCATCTGCCTTTTTCTTTGTGGCGCTAAATGAAATATTACACTTCAGCTCTGTTTCCAAAACTTCCAAAACAAATATATTGCAAATATCAGATGTACAATGGTTATCCTGAACTACAGCATCTAACGATAAAGAAAAAAAAAAGTAAAGGTGAAAATGGTATTTTTCTCCTTTCAGCCCCCACTCAGATAAGGAGCAGCATCCAGCAGCAGCACTTGCCCCAGCCAGAGGACTTTCAGCCTGAATTATTAGTTTCCTTCAGCRTTCTCTAGCTCAGTAGTTGCATTGCTGGAAGGAATCATTCACATCTGTGGAATTTACTAATCCTCTTCTACAGCTGTCACAGAAATTGGCTGTTCTCCCTTTCCCCAACTATTTCTGAGTCACACTACCTTGGGCTGTGAGCTTGTCATATCTGATARCAGAGGCAGGATCAGACACAGCCAGGACTTTAACAAGAGACAGCCAGAGAGAGGCGAGATGCTATGGAGACGGTGCTGGTTAATCGATGGACAGCAAATTACACTTTGCATGATGYTGCACAGAGCATTCTCCCTTCAGCACAGACACTTGTGACAAAACTGACACAGCTGGAAACAAAGAGATGTACTGTTTCTACTTGAAATGACAGTCAGAATATAATAATTTAATTAACAACTCTAAGTTAGTCAAAACCACTATGATCTGTTGCAGTGGATAAATTCCTGAATTAATATCTTGCAAGAAAGTTGGCAGAAAACTCAAGAAAATACCATTCAAATCACAGCAAATATCCCATTGCTCAATCAGAGGTTTCATTTAACACCGTGTCCAGGCATCACTGCATTGCCATGGAATAGAGGAGCTCTAATCTCAAAGCCTGCAGCCCGGCATCAGATAAACCAGAATTTCCTCAAGTCAGTCAACTGCACCTATTTATAAACCTCTGTGCCACCAAAATGCAGGCATTAAAATGAGCAAGCAAATGAGAAGGTGGGGCAAAAGGTGTTGGCTTGCTGGTTTCCTGAAGCCTCTCTCCCTTCTAGTAATCCTCTGTAAATGCTAATACCACTGCTTTTCTACAGTYTGGAGAGATGAAAGTATTCCCTGGAGAGGAAGAATAGAATTTTCTWGTTCTTTCCTTGCAGGGCACCTGAGATCCCATAAGGGTCTTTTTATTGGGTGAATATATCAAGGACCAGTGAAAATATTTGAGCATTTAAAGTTATATGAGCAACTACATAAGACATCAGTGTCTCACTTTATCCATCAGTACTGTAAATTATGTACTTTGCCTTGAAGTGACATTAMGCCACAACAGTTGTAAAAACTTTGCCACGCTTGGATGAAAAACATMGTCTAAAGTATACTGTATAATTAATGTGCCTGCATAAACTTCCTTCTTTTTAAGCAACTTCTTCAAAAGCATTCTAAGCATCTAAATCCTTTTTTCTTTTCATATGAAAATGTCTGCATATTTAAAAGTATTAATTGGTTCCATGATAAGGTTTTTTTTTAAAAAAAAACCCTTAACACTTCAAGATATCAGGAAGAAACATCATCATTGCTCAAATAACTTAAAATGCTCATTAGTGGTCCTTGGCACAATCACCCAGTGAAGACACTCTTATAGGCAAAACTGGATGGTATTTATTTAGAAAAGGCTGCTTGGAAGTAATGGACTAATAATAAATAATTTGTAGAACATTGTGCACAAATTATAAAAAGCATTCCAAACTACTGATCTCATTCCTTGGTTTAATTATTCAGTTCTTTTTAGGCTAGAGCTATGTGTCTGGTATATTTGTTTCAGATCTCAAGAGGGTATTGACCAGGTTTTCTGAAGTCTTCTGCATTATTTATCTCTTCCTACCATAAGGGGTCTGATAGGCATACTGTTTCAATAATTAAATGTCAACAATTCATGCTGTTGGCCAAAACCCAAAGGACYTTCATAAATAAATAATAACATCTTGCATTTTTATAGCTTTTTTCATTCAAGGGTCTCAAAGTGCTCTGCAAATATTCATTAAGACCCCTCCCCAACCCAGCTTCGCAAGGTAATTCAGAATTACTCTACTACTGGTTTTTCACATCAGAAAAAGTGACATGGAGAAGGATCAGTTATGCCAAGGCCAAGGCTCATACCAGGGTCTGAGGCTTGGGGACAGAGGGGACAGAGCCCAAACCAACAGCCCCTCTTGCCAGCTCCCCTCACCAGTGGCAGCAGCAGGAAGCAGATGTGACTCCAGGGAACTCACTGCCGTGAAAGGGGGGCAGGATGGGGGGAAATCAATCTACTCTTGATTTTTATTTTAAGTATGTTTTACTATCATGTTTCCAGAGAAGATGAGGGAAATCAATGCTGYGTGGTCCACTCATGTGGACTCAGCATTGACATTTGTCTCTTACTGTTTGTGGTGTTTCAGTCAGAAGTGATTTCAGTCAGAGCAAAGAAATGTCCTGCTTCCAATCTAATCCGTCARAATGTTCATTAAAAGTCAAATAGCTGCGTTTCATTTGCCTTTCTCCAGTCAATTTTGCTAGCATCATTCTCCATGACCTCTTTTTCACTCCATACTGAGGAAAACAAGAATGATCATAATGATCYTACATTTCTATAGTGGCTTTCATCACGCTGACATGTTGAGAGCAATGATGAGCACAGAAATAACATAAGAAGCCTTTTCAGGCATCCTCTTCTCAATTTAGACTGAGTTTCTGAGGAGAGAAAGGCTGAATCTGAAAGCTGAGTGCACACCCTCACTCTGCTCATTCGAGTAGTTTTCAGACATWAATTCTACCTCCAGTCCTGCAAAGCTGTGAGAAATTCCACACAGAAGTGATCCCAATGACTAAAACACACCTCCCATTCTGATTCTCAGAACAAACACCAAGTTGAGAAAAGCTGTGGTACTGTGCTCCATTGGAACTCCTTTCTGGTTTGAATACAGTGCTTAGACAAATGCTACACCAGAATATCTATTTTTAAACAAATAAAACAACATCTTTCCCTCCCATCTGGCACTTTCAGACCCCCAAATCTCCATCGCTTTCAGAGGAATGCCCAYGTTTTCCACCCCTTGCCATTATATACAGRTATACACATACCTGWATGTTGTATGTATAGGAACACACAAAGCAGTCTCACATTGGCAAAGGAGTTTCAGACTGGCCTAATCTGATTACAAGTTGTACCTTGATTTTTTTTCAGTAATTAGGACCATTTTTTCAGATGCTTGAATGGATAGGCCTATTCTTGATGTGGCTTCCTGGAATTCTGCCCCTTTTCTGCAACTTTTCAGTTGCAAGCAGCAGGAATATTTGCTAATTTTYGAGAACTAACATAGATCTGTTAACACCACTGTAGGTTTCATGTTCAGTTTTTAAAGATATAAACCATCAATGCCCTTTTTTATTCTTTTTTTTTTTTCAAATAGGTAGACCAGTTTACTCTGTTGGTGGGAAAAGTTATGGGTTCTGGTGATAAAGACAACATGAAGCAGCACTCACTGATATTATCATGGGTCAAAATACACACACTAGCCTATCTGAATTTGATCAATGCTCATTACCAGTAAGAAAAAGACAAAATATTAGTGAAATGTAAGGATACAAGAAKGTAGTTAAGTATTTAGGGCTATATTATTGTATGAATTAAAATGAAACCAATTTTATACATTGTGAAAGTCAGTAAAAAAAATCAATGGAAAATAGGATACATTTTGCTTTAATAACAGTAATTCACCTCTTTTTCCTGAAGGCTCTTTTCTTCACGCCTATGCTATTCCTCTGCTTCCTGAATCTCTCTTTTCACCAAGCTTCATGTCTGCTTCCAGTTCCCTAAGCTTGCAGAGCTATAAATTAGGAGCAATTTAGGGAAAGTGTATGCTCTTGCAATTACCATATTTCTCTATCCACTGCATAGTCTAAGTCAGCCTTCCCCACATTTTTTTCATTAAGTCATCCAACCCAGAAATTAACCTTATTGCAGTTTTGCCTTCAGCTGTGTGAGACACTGAGTTGTGGAATACAATTAGGTAAAGACAGGAGACYGTAAGGAGTCGCTTGCTTGGCTGCGATGGTGCCAAGGTGGTGGATGTCTAAAGACCTTTTTACCATCTGTGCAACAACCAAACTGATTTATGGATTTACTRGACTAATTTCCCCCATATGATGTGAGAGTGCCTTCTCACTGAATGGAGATCCACCACATGCTCCTGTGCAAGAATAACACCAGTTCTGTTCACTGCCTGCAACTCTTCCTCAGTTTGACGTGTTAGCATGTATATATGTGTCCAGCAAATATGTAAAGAATTCATTCAGATAGGCTTAAATCTGCCTCAGAAGATCAGAACATTGTCTCAGGGCACCACTCCCWAATGTTGGATATTTCAATACTACGGAAACACAATTTCACTCACTTTTTTTATTACCCTGAATACTTTCTGCTTTGTGATCTCCTGAAGATCCAGCAAGCAGTGCAAGACAAATACAATTAATTTTCAAAGAAGGTACTATTGATCCCATGTCACTGGCCTATTAAAATRACATTTTGTACGATGTGGAATGACTGATGCAGAAGTTATTTAACCTGACGGATGCTAAGAGCAAGAAGGCAACAGTTGCTCACTGCATCATTATTCAATAGATAACACTTTAACTCAGATTTGCAAAGGCCATTCTCATTTATGGGGAGCTACTGAATTAACATTTTATTAGTTTAAGATTACATCATCCATTTCAAACATTCCCTCCCTTCCAGTAWAACTATCTTAGATCCACAAGTGAGCAAAATACTGCTAAATTCTGTGTTTGAATCTGATTAAGCTGCAAGATAGCATCAATAAAATCTCTATTCTACAATCTATTTTCTTAGCTCTCATCTCAGTTTCTTCACTGTAGACCTGTCAAACAAACAAAAACCCRAACAAAATTCACCCACCACCCTCCAAAAAATCCTGCATATGAAGTGAGGAAGATTCTCAAATTTGACTCTCAAGATTATTGCCTTTTGTGTACAAAACCCTGTACCTACACAAGCCAAAAATTTGTAGTTTGAGTCTACAGGAATATCCTGATCCAGCCAGGGAAATTCCACACAGACTGAGATGCAGAAGTCATCAGTTATTAAGCCAGGATACTCATTCCAGCTTTTACAAAATTCAGATGCCTGTTGTCCTGTTCTTTTGTGCATTAGGAGAATCTGGAAGTTCTTCTAGAAGAGCTAAACAAAAATCTTAAATTAGGAGAAAAGGCTGATCAAACTTCAAGCCTCACACCACACCAATCATTTTAGTGACAACAACAGCATTATCTGCATGAATGGGGACTGCTTACACAGGGCTTTTATTCCTGCTGGGTGCTCCAAGAAGCAGCCACAGTGCACCTGGGAAACACAGCACTGCAGCCATGCCAGAGCAGGCTTTCCAGAGCCTCATTAGTGTTACTGAGCAGCAGCTCATTTATATCTATTTCAGGTATCTCCCAGGTGCTGCACATGGACTTGCCTTCAACCCCAGCCAAAGCTCACAAAAAAAAAAAAAAAAAAAGGGCTAATTGCTAATCCCAATTATTTTTTTTAAATTGAAAGAGTTTGAGTTACTCAGGGTCTGTCCACAGAGGTTTTTTGCAGACAGATGGGAAAATGGTTTGCCCAGGCTTTGAGCTGCCTGTGCAGYCTTGTTTCATCCAAGAGCCACAGAGACACAAGTGACATGACTCCATGCTCCAGCTACTCAAGCTCTGCCAAGAACTTTCCTCATGTGACATTATCAGCCCCCATGAAGACTGATGGTTCACTTCTGTTATTTCCTTCTGCCCTATTTACACCTTTCTTTTTTACACCTGCCTTTTACACCTTTCCTTTTAGAAAGGTGTAAAAATAAGCAGAAACAGGACTATGGCAGCACATGTGCTTTTCAKTAGTTGCTTTGATCTTCACCTTCCCTCAGACAAGAGCAGAGGGCASATCACATGAAGTATGTGTAGGAAGTGAAGGGTAAGGAAAGCACAAGAGGCGACCTCGCTGCAGCAATGTCAGACCTGTGGGCAGTCCCTTTCTGGAAAGCCTCCTGCCATGGGAGGAAAAGGCTCTTTCMTTTCTTCTCTGCCATACCAGAAATGGACTCAGTTTGTAAAAAAGATTTGCACCATAAAGTCATTTAAAACTCTTGTCTCTGGCAGAGCATGGAAAACAAGCTGTCACTGACAGGGCATATCAGTTTATTTAGGTCATTTATAGGAGAGCTTTTTACCTGCTGACTGCTTTATAGGGAGAGATGGGTTGTCAGTGCTAGGCCACCGATCCCTGACAGCCCTGYTGCTGGAGCCAGTGTTTTTGACTTGCAGTGTAAATTCGATGAGATAGGTAACACAGGGACCTCTCCTTGTCCCTGGGTACAGATGAAAAGCAGTACTAAGCTCAAGAAGCAGAGATTTAAAGCCAGCAGTGTGGCTTTACTGCCTCCTTTTCAGAGTAAATCAAACAGACCAGATGAGTGTTCCAAGGGACCACACCAGCAGCAGCAAAATATTTCCAACACAAACAGCTGTCTATTAATAACCACTCTATGGTGAGGATCCCAAGTAATAAATACACCCAGAGGAATTCAAGGCTTGTGGTGGTAATCCTGAAAGTTCCCAGAGGCCTGATTATTTTGCAGTGATGCTGCGAGCCTTGTCAAGATGCATTGCTTAATCAATCTCTGCAGAACCATTGGGCTAACTGGCCTTTCCCTGACAGGGCAGCCAGCACCAGCCTGGGAGCTGCACTCCTGCACAAGTGTTGGGTGTTAATACAGACAATAAAGCACAACTGGCCTTTATGGGTTCAGTAATACCAGTCAGTCAAACTGATGTTTGCTAAGGCAGAAGGAAACAAGAAAAATCCTTGATTTGGTAATTTCTCYCCTGGTGTATGTGGTTATTACATGCTTTTTTGCTTAGTAGTACCCCTTGATTTGTAACATCTCACTTTACTTACTGATKATATTCTCACATTTATTTTTGTAAGGAAAGAAGGCAGCATTCTCTCCTCTGTTATGATCTTTTACACAACTCAGGCCAGWGAACACCGAGCAATTTCTCTTAAGCCCAAAGCCAAAACCTCTGCTTGAGCCATARCAGTTTTACACAGATTCTTGGCTTCATCTTTATCAACTTTCCTCTGCCTTATAACGTATASAAGAAAAGCATGTATTAAAGATGTAGGTATTACTGAATTAAAGACTTACAAGAGAGGGAGAATCCACTGCTTCCCAAAGTATCTATGGAGATTAATTATCCATAATGTATTTTTTCTGTATTAAACTAAGCATGAAATCCTTAGATCTAACAGAATAAGAAATATGGAGATCAAAACACTATTGAGTATCAGAAGTTTCTTATCAATGTTGGTTCTTCTAGACCACAACCAAAGTGACTTTTTCCCTTCCTATGGATAAACTAACTAAACCAAGCTTCTTTAATCTCCCGCTCTAAGTCATGTTCCCCAAGCATCACTCTCATACCTTTTTTCCCTAAGCYGTTTTCAAATTTGTGACATTCTGTTTTAAGTTATATTAAAAAAAACAGCTTAGAAGCAGTCTGCAGAGTCATAAGACCAGGCAGTTTGATGTCATTAGAAGATCCAGCAGAAGCTGGTTCTTGTTAGTCAAGAAATAAAATTACTGGTGAAGTTGCATGTTTATAATAAAAAAACCTTATGACCTGTAATGGAGATCTGTGATTGAAATKAACCTAACCTAACCTAAGACAGCAGAAAGAGATCTAGGAAGAAGTAGAAATATTAAGAAAAAAAAAAGTTTATTTTGTACAATATCATCTTTTTCCCACATTTTGCTGAAGGATGAAAACCCACCTCTAGAGAAATTCAGAATTAGCAAGAGCCAGTTTGTTTAAACCACTTACCACCTCTTACTCTTACTAAGGAAGGAAAATTGCCTCTTTCTATACTGCCTTTGGTGAGGAAACCCTCATTCTTTTATACAACTGTTAAATGTAAATGTGTCTTGCTCACATGAGTGATTTAAGGCTGGTTGGCTGGAAGTATGTCTATAATAAGGAGCAGGAAAACCTGGTTTGATCTCTTTTCTGCTGACCCTCATACAGCCCACATAAAACAAGGCATTGGGAAAGCTCCTGGAATTAACTTCATGGTAAGAGTTTAAGGGAAGGTAAGAGTTTTGTACTTGGGGATAAGTAGGAATGTGATCATTACAAAATGTGTGATATTAGCCTGACCTGCCTTGCCACCCTGTCCCCAAAGCCCAGGTCTGCCAAGGGGCACAGAGCACTGCTACTTCTGCTCTCAGCTTGAGGAAGGAGCCAGCACACTGAGAAACATTCACTCAAATGTCTCACTCTTAGTTTTTCCCAGGCACCATGCCTTTAATGGGATATCAGACCAGAGTGGGCCTCATGTCCTGGACTGCAGAGTTTTAAGTGCCAGGGTGCAGGGCGGAGGTAACATCGTGACAGTGTCGAGGCAGAAAGAAAAAAAGAAAAAAAAAARARRARAAAAAAAWMMWMKRRGRSKWYYYWYWWTTTTTTTTCATTAAAGCAATTGTTTAAAATACTTTTTCCCTTCTATATCCTCTAAACTAAACCTGTTGATGGACTATGGCAAGCTGTTATGGCCCAGGACACATCAAGACATTGGCTAGTGTTATGTAAGTGCACTAAAAATTAAACCTTTGTTAAAAAGAGTGAGGAAAAAAAAGAGGCATTTTATAAACTCTCCTGATCAGGAAATAGTTGAGAATGTGTCTAGGAAAAAAAAAAAAAAATCTGTGCAGTACAAGCTGAGTCTGCAGAGATACTGAAATGACAAATCTCATGGCAATATTTAACCCAGGACCTAYTGATCTGGAGGAATTTCATCAACATCATCTTCTTCCCTCCTGTCTAATCAAAGCATTTCCTATCCCCACACCACTGCTATCCTCACTGGCTGACAACAGGACTGTCAGGATGCCACAGGAAACATCATGTTACACTGCACTAAAAATTTCAGATAATTTTCAGATAACTAAGCCAGGCTCAAGTAAACAGTCTCTCCATAACCCTTTCACCATGTAATGTAGAACTGYGTTCTTATTTTATCAGCTAGGATTTCTCCATTATGAAGATGCAATTTCTACTGTGATAACTACAGATAGAATCTTAGCTATTGTGCTGCAAGATTTTTGCTCTCTGAAGARTCCATTTTCCAATAGTTTTGCATTTGGACAACATTGTGTCTGAGCACATGCAAATTACATTCAACATTAGAAACAATGCATACCTGTACAGAAATGACTTTCAATGTCAAAAGAACCAAGAAACCAGTAGTGCTGGTTATAAAAGCCTCCAGGGTTTTAGATGTAGGTTTAAGTTTTGTGGGGATTCTTTTGTTATTTTTTTTSTAAAGGGGGGTTGAGTGGAAGAACCTGACAGAAACTAAGGTTTTTCACATGGCAGAACAAATCTGCCTGCCTGAAGACCTCAGAAATTATGTTACGATTTTAACCTGGCAGGCAGAGCTAGGTTAATAATTTAGGACATGAAGCACAAACAGATTTCCCTTATCCTCAGTGCCACCTTCTCAGAATGCACTAGATCAGGCAGGATGCTCATCACTGCCATGTCTAAAGCAGCAGACTCACAATTTGGACCGTCAGGAAGAAGATGGCCTTATTTGAATTCACTGTAACTCTTGTTTTGCCCATGATAAAGCATCACTTTTCCTTAGAAATTACTCTCTGTGAAAAGTTTATGTACCAACAATAAATTATTATGTTTCCTTCTTTGTGATTTATTTGGTTACAGAGAAAAGAACTTAATTTTACACTTGTATCTATATAACAAAAAAGTTCTGCATATTTTTTGTGCAGCATGCCAATCGGCATTTTTTTCATTGAGCCTGTAAAATTTTGGTGTTGATTTTTAGGTTTTGGGGGAGGTCTGATAAATACACCAAACAAGTATTTCACTAGTCTATTATTTTCTCTACATTTATGTGTGGACTGCATATGGAAAAAATGCCCTCCTATGGCATTACAGCTGTATWTGCTGTTCTCCCTGCATTCCTGGTGAAAAGATCTTTAGCAGACACAGCAGTAGAATATGGGCATCTCCATTTTTTGGCTATACTTTAAGCACATGCTTGAGAAGTGTAATTCCTGTAGGAATTTGTCCCCAGTCAGATGAGATGTCTTTGAAGACAAACTCTCCTTTTCCTTTTCACCTCTATGTAATAAAAGAGGGTAAACAATATACAAATTGTGATCTCCAAGGTYTAAAGCCCTCAACTTTATCTACAGAAGGAAACTGAATTCATTTCCTATGCATTGTAGCGAGAAGTGATTTGCTGTGTGATGCCTTGCAAGGCTAATTTGATCTACCCAGGTATGGATGAAGCCTGTCATGGTACTAGCACATTGTTATCAGTTTCCCTTTTAATTTAGATTCTGTCACTCCTGATCACCTCTGTTTGCAGACTGAAAACCTGTGGAACTGTAGGGGATGTTTCTCCATTGTCCCTTCCTTCCCAGGGATGCAGCATTTGCTCTCTGGGCTGGGCTGGGGAGACACAGCACTGCCTGGCATCTCGCTGAGGACCCTTTCACAAGCAGTTGGTCTCCTTTAACASCATTTAATTTGCTGAATTTATATATTTCTCAGGCAAAACATCAAGAACTAGCTTCAGGTCAATGATCACAATTGGTGAGAAACCCCAGCCCAGAGCTCCTCACCTTTTCTCATGATCTGGGAAGTTACACTGCTTCGCTTYGCAGGAAAAGGAATATTCATTGAATATATTCTCTAGCACCATGAATTTCTCCATCCCACCAATCTCTGTCTTGACTACCCCAGAAATTTAAACACTAGAGGGATAGGCTATGCCTAAAGTGCCATGCTGGAGGGAAGYGGGGTGATGGGTTGGCACAGCAGCCCAGTGCCCTGGAGTCACTGCAGCAGCTGAGCAGTGAGTCACGCACCAGGAGGTGACCTTCAGACCGCCAYCAGAACACCCCACTGCCAGCGGACACACAGGGCCACAGCTAAGAGGTCCTGACAATGGGAACTTCCAAATTAATCTTCACAGACAGTGAAGATTGCTGACACAGAYGGCCTTTCCTCTCCGCTGTGCCAGCAGCTCCACATAGGCAAAGATGCCCTACGTATGAATGATCTTGGAAATGAAAAGAGCTGCTGTCATATTCCTGACCCTTTTAAGGGATGGGGATGGAAAGGAGGGGAGGAGAAAAAGGGAATCACCCCTCCTGGCAGTGGGAGAAGAGCCGTTCCCATAAAGCAAAGGGAGAAGGGCTGGGGATGTAACAGATGAAGCCATCACACAGCATATACCAAATGATAGACTAAGATCCAGTGCAAACCTAAAATAGATTAAATGCCAAGAGCCAAAAGGCCACAGGAGACCCAAGAGTGCTCCTGGTAACTAGCAACATGCAGCACTGAAATGCTGGTGTTTSCCAGTCTCCCTCACTGGACAAGCCCTGCCAGAGGGCAGCACAAAGAGGCAGCGCAGACCCCAGGCAAGGGACACCCACCCTGCCCAGCCTGGCTGTGCAGTTTGAAACACTAAGGCAGCAGCTACTGGGGCTCCCACCCAATGGCACTCCACAGGGATGGCCACTGCACGTCAGAAAACCTCACATGGAAATAAATCCTGAAGGCCTTCCAAGACTCCTCTATGTACTGCCACTTTGCTGTGTTATATTAGTAGTGGTAAAGCAAACCAGAACATAACCACACAGACATAAACAAAGTACTTTAATTTCTTTCAGAAATTCAACTCTCTGGTTCTCTTTCCATTTCTCACTCCCCCTCTCAAGAGGGAGTGAACATTTGTTAAATTTTTTGAACACAGGAAAACATTGGTTTGTAATAACCCTCCTAATTTGCTTTTCTTGGCAAGCACCCCGCACCAGCCGTCCCTGGTTCTGTTGTTAGGGGATGACTATGAAGCTAAGAAAACACACACATAAATTCTTGAGTAATTATACGTGCAGTACCTCCTGCTTTGTAATGCACTGCAGTGTAATTACCTTTTTGTCAGCTCAACCTCATTCTGTGCAGAACAGCTGAAATCCCTAATTACCAAATGCAGCAGCCAAAGTCCCCAATTTGCTCCCGAGGAAGCAGAATCATTAACCCCACTCCTTACGTGATGCTTGTCAGGTGAGGCCTATGCAAATTTCACCTGCATTATAGGTTTCCTTCAATGAGAAGCATAAACACCACACTCTGGATAAAACATTGGAAAAAAACCCACTCCCCAAGGGAAAACCCAATAGAAGATTGTAGAAAGGTGGGGCTCAGTCCCTTCTTCTCAGGTAACAAGGGACAGGACAAGAGGTAACAGCCTCAAATTGTACCAGGGGAGGTTCAGATTGGACTATCATGAAAAACTTCTTCCCTGAGAGGGTTGTCAAGCACAGGAACAGGCTGCCCAAGGAAGTGGTTCAGCCACCACCAMCCCTGGAAGTATTTAAAAAAATATGTAGATATGGCACTCATGGACAYGGTTTAGTGGTGGACTTGGCAGATTCATAGAATTCCCTTGCAAGCAGTAGGGAATGTATCAGTATCATAGCCAGGGATTTGGGTCATGCTCTTTAGTTTTTACAGCCTTGCTTCATACTGTTGAATAGCAAGTGCATTTCCAAATTCCATACATGGATTCAGATATGACACACACAGATGCTGAGAATTCAAAGAATTCCTTAATTTACTGTGCAGAAGTTCTAAAAAACTTAAAGCCTTTGTGACTCAACCATTTCTCTACCAGGAATTCTACCCCACAACATCTGCCTGTTAGACATCTGCAAAAGAAGATAATAATAAATTGTTTTTATGTGAACATACCCACTTCTTCCCCTCTTACCAGAAACCAAATGGTGAAATAAAACAAGTGACAAAGTTTTAGCAACTTCTGAGCACATTTAATTAAGGAAACTCCATTTCATTGCAGACAGACTGTCCTATGTAATCTCCCACTCACAGGTTTTCTTCTCGCTGCATTTTTGTGCAATTAAAACAAGGCAAACTGGAATGCCAATTAAACGCCTCTTGAAACAACAGCCACTCTGACACTTGTTTAAAAATGCATGAACTGACACATTTGCAAACTAATTTTGGCATTTCTGCACTGGCCCTGATTGCCTGAATTCTGGGCTGCTGCATTTTATGCCTCAGGAAAGGAGAGTACATCAGCCACTCACAATCTCTGCATAGTGAGGCAGAAGAAATGAGAGGGGGGTCCAAAAACTGCTGAGGCAAGGAGGAGCAGTGGATTTTGGTTTGGAGAGGGACAGGAGACTGTGTCCCTTGACATTTCAGGGACCCTCTTTGTTATTCATTTCTATTGATCTACAGCAGATGGAACCTCCTGAGAAGCCACAATCCTKCTGCCCCTCTGCCAACCCTCTCACTGCTTCCACCATCCTTAGACCAAGAGAAGATTTCAGCCTTCCCCCTTGCCATGTGGCTTCCCTTCTGCACTGAGGCACCTCCTTGGACAAGAGAAGCTTTCAGCTGCACGGGAGTGGGAAAGATGATGAATTTAAWCTCTGAATAGTCAGTTACTGGATGTATCTTGAGGTTTCAGGGTAAGATAAAGCCAGACACTCCTGGAAACAAATCTAATATTCTTCTCTGAGGAAWTATTCAGTTAGAAACCTTGTTATGGAGCCCTTTAAAGTTTGAGCCAGGTGGTAGCTCTAGGGATGTGTTACTCAGCCACTTGGAGGAGGACAGAGCTTGGATAACAACAAGGCCTTCTCTCTTGTGGCACAAATTACAATTATACGCAGGAATAATGATAAGTAAGGAGTCTGTGCCATTGCTTAGAGGCATATAACTCGCACACTGCATTGTTTCACTCAGAGTAATTATTGCCAAGCAAAAACCTTCCTCCAGTCTCCTTCCCTGCGTAGCCAAACAAAGGGACAAGATGGCCTGAGGGTGGAGACAGGAGTAAGCAGGTGAAGGGCACAGCAGGTGCCAAAGGGGCTCCCTTTTCTGGCATGGCTCTAACCAGCACCAAAGGAAAGGCTGTGAAGCTTCCCCCTTATACAGAGCAGGCAGTGGAGCAGCTCCCAGGCCATGGTGCTGTGACTGGAGTGTCTCTGCAGCACCTGCTCCTGCTGCCCTCCCTCTCAGCATCAGCCACCTCTGCATCCCACAGTGCTACCAAGGGACACCACTCTGAGGCCCTGCTCTGAACCCAGCCATTAAACTGGTCTGGGTTWAAGGGAAAACACGCAGGAAAAAGAATTAAAAGCCTGGACAGGAAAGGATTACCATGATGCTGCTCAACGCAAAGACCGGGCACAGCAGAGTCAGGTCTCACTGTGACCCTGGGATGGGAAAAAAAGAGAAGGGGCAACATCCAAAGCTTGCACAGATGCCAAAGCCCTGGCTTTTGCAGACAGTCTGCTACATTAGTCATCCCTGAACTATCCAAATCCTGCCTGCCAATTTAAAGTAAGGTGTTAAAAATTTGCTGACTTAAAAATTCACTCTTTCTGCAGCTCTATTCACTGTTCCCCAGCACCTCTCCATGCTTTTCATCCAGCTCTTCTGTGGAGGTTTTGCATAGCTGCTTCCACCTCTGCAAAGCGAGTGGAAGGAGTAATAGGTCATTGGCAAGGAATGAGGTTTGGTACAAAGCAAACACAGCAGCCTCTGAAGCAACTGCTCACAAACCAGACTCTACACCAGCTTAATTGTGTCAGCACTGACMCTGCTAAAAGGCATAATCCTATCTTCCTTCCTAACAGAGTATTGTTCTTCTGTGCTCATTTTCTTCTATTATGCTCTGTTTTCTCTCCACTCTTATTAAAACTGCTGAACCACACCAAGAATTATTTTATTTACTTGCATTTTTTTCATTTACAAGTGTTAATAAATCATATCTCAGCTTTCTAAGATCTGCTTGGCAGCAGTCAAAAATGATTGTATCTAGTGGGAGTACTAATTACAATCCATTTTGGTTTCTGAATATGCAGGTTCTTTAGTTTTTGCCTGACTTGAACTCATCCATTGAAGTAGTGGGACACTGTTCTTTTGCCTTGCAGAAAGAAATTGAGATTTTTAATTGAGTTTTTCTTCCTATTCTTCACCAAAATGATACAGAGCTTGCAAAATTTTCCATGGAAGACAACAAACACAAGGTGGGAGAAAGGGAAGACAGCACCAGAGAAAGGAGGAAAACTCAAGGTAAAAGAAAGGGAAGAAGATGGAAACTCAGGTCCTTAAAATACTACCTCTTCCAGAATCAGTCTTTCTTCAAAACTAAAGCAATTTTGGGTCATTTTGCACCCAGTAACTTTTTTCAGTGAAAGTCTGCTTAAAATTGATACATGCCTAAGTAAAGTTCTGACTGATCAGCAAAAAAACTAGCCCAAGAGATGATTCTTAAAATAAAACTAGATTTGAGGCACATATACACACAGATGTTTGCATAGGAAGAGGAAGAACTGTGCTGCATCTTTGAATCTGAACCAAAAACAAACCAAATAAATCCCACTCTCACATAGTGCTGCTCTGTATTTCTGGCTTCTGTATTTTATTTTTTTTGCTGGTCTCTCTTGCTGCCAGTCAGTTTTTCTGAAAGTGATGTTTATGTTGGTGGCATGTACTGTTCTCCCCCACATCCAATAATTAAGCCATTCTGCACATCTGCTTAGTCCTGTCAACTCACATCCAGCATCACTCCATCTTCAGCCACCTGCAGCTGCAGGATTGCTGATCAAGCTGCCTGGATTTGTCTTTCCTAGGTAGATGTCTGGTGTGGAACTTCCCTCTCTATTTGTGTTTGAGCAGCACCCAGCTGCTCCCTGAACTGAATGCATGTAAAACCTTCTCCAAGTCTGAAAATCCAAAAAACTCAAAGAGATTCCAATTTTTTTTTCTTTTAAATTAGGAATTTAAAACCTATTTTTCCTGCTGCAGGCAGAGCCTTAAAAGAACTTAGCCTAACTAGTTCACATACTAACCTATGTGCTACACAGTAGTCCAAAGCAGAAGTCATTTCAGAGAACAGAAATAAAACTACACCAAATCAAAAGCTCACATATGCCATTAGTGATCCATGCTAGTGAAAACCAACCAAAATAGTCATAGTCCCTGACCCTAAACCTTCAGCCTGCTCTGATGGTTAGGATTGTTTAAAAGGTCATTTGCAAACCCCTTGGCATTGTCAATTTATTCTGGAAACCTTTAATATACAGAAAAGACCAACGCAGTAAACAGCCCAGTTGAACTTCAGGATGTGAGGGTGACCCCACAGGGCCCTGATATTTCCATTTCTGCCAAGTTTGGCGTGCACTTGCTGAAACACAGMAGACCTGCAGCATCAAATCCTCTTGTGCCTAGGGGCCTTGATATGCCTTTCCCTCTTCTGGAGGGGAGACAAGCCAAGACCAAGTGACCTCAGGGTCACAGAGCAATTTGTAGGAGTCCCTGCTTTGCAAAGGAACCAGGTCAGCAGCTGGTGAAAACTGCAATTACAAACACTTGCTTATTAAAAAAGCTTGTTTGAACTTGTACATGTTTAAGGAGAGCTTTATCTCAGCCTGACAAGCTRCCTGTAGTTGCCTTGGCACACAATTTTCATTTAAGTGTTCGACACAGGTAGGGATCCTGTATATATATATATAGGTATAATATTCTGTATACGTTCTTTTTTTTCATGTAACACCACCACAAGACCACTGACAGGTAGCAGATCGGCATCTAAGAGCAGACTTATTTTGTTGCATTTTGTATTTTGTCACTGAGGGAAATAAAACCATTTTTGAAGCAAACAAAATAACATATATTTGTTTCCATCAGATGCATCCTGGGGTTGTTATTTGCTATCAGGATTAACATTCATTTTCTTTTATGCACAAGACACAGTGCTGACTATTAATCACCCATGTTCATTGCTTCAAGAAAAAACATTTTACAATGGCTGTTGGACATCCTGTCCTACAGTCCTGTCACAGAAAATTAGTATCTAGCATCCCTACAAAAAGCCTGTCTGCAGGTGGTGGTGTCATCTTTTTTTAAAGAGTATTGTTACTATAATCTAACTACAATCAAAATTCATATGTAGTAGATGTTGTACAGAGTAACAACTAGTCCTTTCCCCAAAGCAGTTTAATTATTACCAAAAAATAGACAAAGTGCAGGAAAAGGAAGTATTAGCTGAACAAAGTAGCAAGAATAGTATAAAAAAGACATCAACAATAAACCATCTGTAGGATTTTTACTAGAAATAATAATACAGAGACTGTTGAAAGAAACCTAAGGCAGAGAAAAAAAAAGTCAATGCACAATTTCAAAATTCCATCCTGTTTTTTTAACCAGAAGTTCATTATTTCTACAAAAAAGATTCACAGCTTTAAAYGGAGGGTTGCACCTGATGACTGCCAAAGATCCCTTTCTGTTTTAATTATTCTATTTAATTATTCCATGGTCCTCTAACTCCATTGGTGACTAATAATGGATATCCCTATCAATCAATAATAAAAGTAACAGTRTAGAGAAAACTAGAAAATAAATTTACTTTCCATCATCTCTGGTCTAAGGAATTGCATTTGAACAGCGTGCCTAAGCACCACCAAAGGATATGGCAAAATACTTTGTGTCTTTGCTGCAGCATTCAGAATATAAAGAAAGCATGACAAAGGACAGAAAGGCAGCACTTAACAAAGCTCCATCAAAATTATGTAGACAGATTGACAGCACAATTAGCAAAATAAATACATCAAGGAACAGCCTGCGACTTTGTGAAGCTCTCCATTCTTCAAGTACCACTCTGCAGAAATAAGCTTTGCTAAAAGGGACTCCAGCTTCAGTTTGGGCAATCCTGAACACCTCAGTGCTAGGACTGCGCCATCTGAACATCTTTTCAAGGAACTCYGACCTCCTCAGCCAACATCCCTCACAACACAGGCCATAGGTTTCAAGCCCCCAGTGTTTGGTCCCAGCCCCATGACCTGCAGGTGAGCTGGGAGGTGTCACCTGGAGCACCCGGCAGCACTGGGAAGGAGGGCAGGCTCCACCCTGCAGGGTCAGCCCCTTGGGAAGGGASAGACAGAGGGAGCACATTTGATTCCAGCAGCAGCAAGTGCAACCCAGCTGTGCCACATAAAACACCRGTGTGATGGAACGATGTGGAGGAGAGGTAATTCATCATGGGTGGGTCACTGGAGGAGGATGGATTATGAACTCATGAGGAACGTGGGGACAGTAGAACGCCTATGTAAGCAGCCTGACAAAAATGTACTGACATTTCACAGACACAAACTTGGATTTCCACCTTCCTTCCACCTGCAAAATGCAATCCTGAGACACAGGAAAAATTACTCTCCTCCCCAGCTCGCCAGTGGCTTTATTATACCTACWGCAGCACTTACCCTGCATGTTCAGTCTCATTAGCTTCACCACRGCTCTGCTTATTCCAAGATCAAAGTAGTCTTTTCCTGGAGGGTTTGTGCCATTGATAATTTGGATATCTGCAGTAAACTTAATCTATCTGTGCTACACTACAGAGATTTGAGGCAGGGGAAGATTAAAGTGATTTGCCTAAAACAACAGACGCAGTTTGAAGAAAYTGAATGAAGGTTTCCACAAAGCCCAGGCTTAAAGAGAAGAAGTCTCTTCACACAAGACCTCTACACATATGGAGAATTAGGATTTTGCTATATTGGATCTGAAGGGGAAGGATTTGGAAATAGGCTTATGTTTGTCTTTTTACTGCCTTTTTTTTACCCTTTTCTTCTCCCCTAGCCTATCTTAATTGTGCCTGTGAAAGGCCCAATCAAATAAGTCACGCAAGTCTTTTGCATACATATCTTATCAGCAGACAACAGCTCTGGGAGAAAGCTTTTCCAACATGCTTGGCTGTGCTAAAAATATTTCCCAGTTTTCACAGTTATTTCAGGATACATCACTCCGAGGGAAGGTTCAGATGGTCATTGTCACTCACGGTGGTCCCGCTCTGGCTGTGGCCAGGATGCAAAATGAGGAGGCAGTTGTGGCTGTGAAGGGTGGCACTGAGAAAGCCAGGGGGGGCACAGTGGGGAATAACCAGGCTCCTCTGGAAAGCATTTGCAGGTGTTGCCTTCCTTCAAAAGGTTTAAGAGAGAGATATAGGTGTGACAGCMAACATCACTCTGGCTTTGATAATGACATTATGCACGGCTAGCCTGTTCTTTGGCTTGTGAAACACGAAGTTTCCTGTGGGTAAAAAATTAACATTACTCTGTCACTGTTTTCAGGGCTTTCTGCCATGTTAATCTGATTATCTATGACAGTTTCTGTCAGTTTGTTACCGAAGATCCAATTATTCTGCTTGGCTTTTAAGTTTTCACATATTTCTGGCTATGGGCCTGAATCTGGGCTCTTCTTTGTCCTCATGTCTTTAGTACAAATTTTAATGTAAAAACAATCCCACAGGATCAGAACTGATAGACGAGTGGTTTATATAGAATTCTTTAAAAATGGATGCATTCTTCATCTTCAGCAAGAACAAACAAAAGGCTGCAGAACTGACAGCTAAAGGAAATAAATGGCCCTGCACTTGATCAGGTTGCATTTCTGTAATTGAAATTTACAGTGTTGGTATAGATGGGAAGTGGGTTTTGGGGKTTTTTYCCCCCTCATTTAGATCTTAGATTTTCTTCTGTATCAAAAAAAACAGGAAAATGCAGTATAGTTCTATAAATAAATGTGACACATTTGAAACACAGAAATTAAAATAGAATCAGGTGGGATCTTTTTCAGAGGCATTTGACATTAGAGACAGCATAGTCAGTCTGTTATTTTTTTTCTTACACGTTTTTTCTCAGATATGAGTTTGCATGACATAGACCAGTATGACTGGAAAATGGAAAATATGCAGTAAGCTATAAACAGGCAGAAAAATATGTACGTCCACACCATTAGAAGGTGTTCAGTGCCTAATACTTGCATGTCACTAGCTTTTAATTCATCTCTAAGGAGCAAAAATTATTATWCTCCAAAGTCAGCTGACACTTCTTAATGCCTTGGTCAATGAAACCAGTAATACGTGAACTTCATAACTTCATACCAGCAAACTCGGTACTTTTCTCATGCTAGTCTGTTCTACAGGTAATATTTTTTTTTTCAATTATGTCTGTAAATAGCATGTGTCTATGCAAGAGCTTTCTGCTGTAAAGGATTGCCCACTATTTCCTATCATGGTATAGCTCCACTGGCAAGAGCATCAGCAGGAGCTTGGTGTGACAATCTCCTGCAGGTAGCTCATGCAATTATCTTAAGTTCTATAAACAATTATGAAGAAGCAGGAAGATTATGGTCCTTCTTTCTTGGGCTCCATGTGTCTATTACTGCCAATAATCAGCATTAGTGACACCTGTAGTAATTAGCATTTCCCCTCACCAAATCCTCAAAAGAAGAGAAAAGTTTCTATTTGGCAGCATTGATGTTCACACCTCAACACAAAAGTCAGTGGAACTAGTGACACACTGGCAGACATTCGCTTTAGCTCCTGAAAAGCAACTCTTCCTCAACAAACAAAAGCTCTCCTTCACTCCTGGCAATTCTCTTCCCTGTCACTGCCCCTCCCCCTCAGTGGAAGACACTGGCAGCAGGGCAAGGCATGTCCCAGGAAGGATATGCTTCTTCAGAGAAAGAATTCCTACTAATGCATAGTTCTGATCTACAACAAATGCTTGCAGATAATGTTTTACAGTGAAAATTCTGGGAGTAAACAGTGCTCTCTTCCCATCCTCTACTCCTTCCTAGAAGGTGACAAAGTGACCCTTGGGGTCACATGTAGCTCATCATGCAAAAAGTACGATCACAATGCCTTCTATTTATAATTCCAGCAAATACTCTGCATCTCACCAACCCAATCAGGAACGGAAGGTAGCAGTCATGAGAATTAATTTGTTAGTAGTTTTCCTTAGACGTTATAAAATGGGCATAGGCTTGCATCATACCAGAGGTCACACTCAGAAAGAGCAGTGCAAATCAAGCCAAATTACACTGCTAAATATTAGGTGCAACATTCTGTACCATGACAAACTCTGACATCTCACTCCATGATAATTTGCTTTCACAGTTCCTTCCAAAATGAGCCTGATCATACTGGGTGTAACTTGCAAAGATTCCTCATAGTTAGGAGTACTACCAGCCACTATCAGGCAAGGAACTTTCCATTTCTGCACATCTTAAAAATGACAGGTGAAAGAAGAGGCAATAAAAACCCCAGCATTTTCTTCTCAAGGGAATTTCAAAGYTTGAAAAAAGTTCTTCTCTTTCAGGTGCGAGCATAAAATACATGGCTGGGTAACAGCAAGTGGGGAATTGCACCTTCAGAAGGAAAAGTATTCTGTGCTACTGCTGCCCCTTCAACCCCACTGTTYCTCTCCACACCTTTTATGCTGAAGAGAAGCAGAGGAAAATGGTGTGTGCATGTTTGTGTGTGTGTGCTGRGCGCATGAAGTGCAGAGGGAGGGAAACCAGGTAATCACATCTCGCAGCTTCAAAGCCCAAGTCTGTCACTAACAAGGGTTAGCAAGAAATCCTGCCAACTTTTCTACTCTGCCTGCTATGGTTTAAGCAAACCTGTGCCCTAGGAGGTTTTATGGGGTTTTGCATCATCTCAGGCTTCATGGCTGCTTCTTGAGCCAACCTGCTSATCTGAATGGGCCTATTACCTGCACCAATAGCTAGACACGAGTACTAGGGAACCATGTGCAATACTAATTCAACCCACTGATAATCACTGATAAACAGGTTTCATATCACAACACCTCACGAGGTTTCTGAAACTRTGTAGATTAAATTTTCTCCCCATCACATCTGTTCGACACCGCTGGAAGTGATTAGGCTCTGAGAAAAAGGCAGAAACAGAATATAGCCCACACTCCTGGGTCTGGGAGATAGGATTATAGAAATTATTAGCTGCTAGCAAGTCTCCAGAGCACTGTACCAAACAGAAGTTTACAAGCCTACAGCACAATCAAATGAGCAGGAACGACAGGAGGAGCTGCTCACTGTGCATCTCAAACCAAGTAGATTAAAAACATAACTCTTGCTCATTGCACTGTTTGGGGTTTTCTGAAAGGCATTCTAGAGAGGGACAAAAAGAAAAAAAGGAAGAAAAAAAAGGGCTTCAAAGTTTTAGTGGCAACAGGGAACAGAAGCAAAAAGGCAAAGACAGCACGCAGGCAAGAGACATTTACTGTGCATCTTCCACAGAGGAGGTGCTCCTGCTGATCCCTCAGGTTCCTTCCTAGGTGCAAGGGTTGGCTGATGTTCTCTACTGAAAATATTTAAAATTTTCTCCACTGGGTTAATCAGAAGTATGCTACTTCACAGTAAGAGTAAGGAGCTCAAGAAGGAAAACAAACAAACAAACAAACAAACAAAAAAAAAAACAAAACACAAAAACCCACGACACCCCTCTCAAAAATATACCCACAAACAAACAGAAAACCCCAAAACAACACCTCTCTGCTTTATTTCACCTTTACTCTTTTCCCAACCCTGAAGCTTGTGGAGTAAAGGAGAGCACTTCAGTCTTCAAGAAATTTAAGATCAGCCTTCACAAGTGCCTTTAATTTGAATGCAGCAGCAAATAGTTCTGCAGGGGAAACCTGGCAGCCACAGATCATTGGCCTCCCTGCTCTGTCACCTTTCCTCACTGTCACTGGGGCACAGCACCACTCACATGGCCCCCACACATAAAATGCTCCCCTCTCCTTTAAGCCAAGGGTTATTGCTRTAAACCACAGCCAGCAGCTACAGCCTGCAGCTGAACAGAGGAAATATCATGATAATTTTTCCRTATTCCCTCAGAGAGATAAGAGCAGATTATTTCAGTCCTAACTTGTATAAAGCTCTTAAAGATCCTTAAATTAAAGGTGTAAACCAGCCTGTGTAGCTGTGTTAAAGCCACTCAATAATTGCAAGTGTAGGATGAAGAGATTAAGTTAAACCACTAAGTTCAGGGAAAACATGACACTACTTGYTGTTTGGTTTATTAATAAATAAGTTAATAAATACAGTGGCACATTAGATGCAGTGCTTGCAYAGGTACACTGCCTGAAGCCATGCTCAGGAACCCCTAGAAAACTRAAAGACAAATGGGAGGAAAAAGCTTTTTCCATACATGATTTTCTGTAGAGGCCATTCTTTTTCTTCACAAATCACTTTCACACCGAAGTAATGGGTAAAAATCAGGCAGGAAAGAAGGAAATATGTGTGCATAAAATCACCACCATGAATGGGTAGATTTACAGGTAGGTAAAGRTTTTTAAATACCTGTAAATATTTAAATTTTGTTCAGTAGTTTTTAAACTACTCTTTGCTCCCTTGCATGCAGCATTTCTTGCCGAGATGCATGGGCAGTGTACAGACAAGACACTGAAAATGCTTGGAGCTATTTCCATAGCAATAGACTGTGATGAGGTAATACATCTGAGATTCTAATGACCTCAGCGTGAAGTCTGGATGCTAATAGAGAAATGAAATGAGATGGATGAATGTTTTACATTTCAATGGGCTTTTTAAGGAGCAGGAAAACAAACCCGTAACAAAAATTTCCAGATGAAATAATAATCTTTTCTTTGTGGCACTCCTAGGACATATATTCTTGTTAAAAGGAAGGAAAAAAGAAATAAAAGAAGAAGCCAAAGCCATGCACGTATCTTCAGGATGAGCAGAGCTGACACAAGCAGATTGTTCACCTCTTTTTTGCTTCTGCATGTACAAATGCACTTGCACTTCCTGACTGAACACTTTTAMGTCCATAGAGAACTTTTATTTACTTCAGCAGATTTTAGTTTAGGATTAGCACAAAGATCCAGTTTCCCTCCTGGCTCACCTTTCCTGTGTCCGTCCTAAGAAATTCCCCAGCTAATTCTTGCCAAGAGGGACAAGAACTAAAAGACTCTTTAAATTTGTAGCAGTGATTTGTGAGCRCATGGAAGACCGCAGGTAACATTTAAATTGCACATCCTAAAAATCCCGTGCTTGAAGCATCAGAACTGTCTGCCAGACCCCACCATGGCTCTGATGACCATCTCTCACTCACTACAGCACCCTCTGACTTCCCCTGTCTGGCAGAGGAAGATCAGGGGCAACTGAGGAGAAGAGGGGGAAGGTCCCCTTCAAGAATAACAGAGGACGAGTCTGGCATTCAGAAAATGTCTCCCTGACAAGGCAGAGCTTATCCTCACTTGCACCTTCACTCATGGGCAGCTCAGCCCATAGGCAGAGAGCAGAGGGAGCTCGGGCTGTGGTGTGGGGTACCTTTGGCTCCCTGCCTTCAGGRAGCACAGGAGCTCTGCCCAGGCCTCTCCTAACTCTGTGCTTCTGCATAAGCAAATATCAGGGTGAATTATGCTGGGCTTTGACACAAAAACACACCTGCACTCAACAAGTGAGGTAGAGATGACCAGTCCCATGGAAAGTAAAAAGGAATGAAACCAACAAATGTACCCAAGTTGGTCTATTTTCTGGTATATCTAAGAATAACTTTCTGTCAGGCAACCCCTCATCTAAGGGCTTCTTAAACCTCTTGCTGATTTCTGCATCAAGATGCAGTAATTGCCAAGAAATAAAAAAGTGTATAATTTGTAGATCATTTTGTTATGATTGCCAACCACATCACCAGTTCCTAAAGCTGTCCCAGCTCCAGGGCTGCATACAAGTTACTGCTGAAAGCCAGAATGTAACAAAGAATAAGTGATTTTGACAAATCACCCTACAAACACTGAGRATATATCTTTAAATCCTAACTGCACCAAGCCAGTGCAGTTACATTGCTGGTGATTTATAGGAGAGGAGTTCACTCKGGGTTCCCACTGAATTCCATAATAAAATTATAAAACTATGGTGTTCCCAGCTCACTAATGCAGTGGGACTGGGCAGCAGGGATGTGGCCTGGCTTGGAGGATATGCAGGGCTGCAGAATAAACAGGCAGTTGGAAACTGGATTGAGGACACCTGAGATGATCCAGCATCTGAAATCAAAAAGCTTRAAGACATGTTTGGCAGCATGGGGCTGTGTCAGAAGAGGATCACTTGTAAGCAGCAGTGCCAATGCTCTGTAGAGGTGGACATGAGCACAAMAGCTTCTCTTCCTAGTTACTTGACTTTTCTTCTTTTCCCTGATAAATTAAAGTTACTACCAKGCAACCAGTGTTTTTCCTTTCCCTRTAGCTGTCCTTGGAAATGCTTTTGATACAGAAAAAGCTCTGATAAGCTACAAGAAGATCTTTTCCAAAATATTCCTTTAAACAAATGATTTTGCAAGTAAACAAACCCTGTTAATATCACCTCTTCRCAAGTTGGAAGGTACTAACTATAAGGAAACAGAATTATGTTCAACACAGTCAAAGTCATAAACTCCAGTTTTTCCATGAGCATTCTTCAGTAAAACCATCACACTCTCCATTTGGAAAAAGTCATTAACATGTAATATTGGACTGATCAGAGGCAGCCAAGGTGRGGACCAGGATTTGCACATCGGTATTTCTGACCATGAGATCATTATTTCTTAGTTATTACTCAGGAGTCAATTCTCTTTATCTCACTGCCCAGGGTTGGCATACACCTGCTAATTTTCAGCTACCTGATTACACTTCATTAGAAACTCCACCAAGCTAATTTTTTTTGTTTTATGCACAAGAAATCAGTCTGTACTGTGGTAGATAAGTACTGGCGATGCTGAGAAGTCAGTCAGCCTAAGAGAAATGTACGTGGCAGAGAAGAAAATGCAAACAACAAAAAATAAACCGACACYCAAAAAACCCCACCACAACACTTTGTAAGTGGCTTGAAAATTAAAACATACTAGCTAATTCTGATCACGCAAGGAGTGGAGCACAGGCTTGCCCTGTCGCAAAAAAAAAATCACTCACACTGCAGAAAAAGGAGATCTTCTGAAKAGAGAACTGGGTCAGTAGAACTGGAGTCCAGGCTTGTCACTTCAGCAATTTAAACACGAGTTGAGTTAGTGTTTAAACCCCAGGCTCTGACTCWAGGCATGCGAACAAATGCCATACTGCGAGAAATCACAGACAACCCCCTTTTCACTGAGTTTATTTACCCTTTTTTTAGTCTTACCTTATCTGAATTTCCCCAGAGTTTGATGCAAAAACTCAACAAAACAACCCACTTTCAGGATGTGTCACAGAAACCAAGCTTTTCCTCATGAATATTTATAGACTAAATTATAGTCACTGGCATTGTTCACTTCATGCCAAAAAAAGCAAGTGTCACATTCCTTTCACTTYACTTACTCAATATTTCTGTTGATAGGTCTACCTGCCTTTGAAAGCAAAAGGATCTGGCCTCCATAGGTATATGATTTCAGGAGTACTATACTGATAGAATTCAGTGTTGCAGTTTTACCCTAGAAAGGCTCAAGCTGAATATAAAGGATGACAGGATAACAAAACCTGGAACTGTCTTTTACTGTAATTAAAAGTGCCCAATAATGTTTATGATCCTTTCCTCTTAGCAGCTGCTCCAACATTGAATGCTAATAAAAAAGCACATTTTGGAACAATACTATTTTATTGCAATCCTCTTCACATTCCTGACCTTCCCAAGAAGCCGAAGGCTGTYTAGTGGAGTGAAAAAGCACAAATTGGTGTAACTCAAAGAGCCAACTGCARTGCAAAGAGAAAGGGAGTGCTCAGGCCCTGAAGTACAAGAATGAAGGTCAAGGAGACCATGAGCCAACCCCAGTAAAATGCAAGACATAAAGTTCCCTCCTGAATATTGATGAAATTCTCATCTACATCATACGACTATGGTTTGACGATACCTCATTCACCAGGCTGGGTTGGTTTTTTTTTCTTTAATTACTTCATGAATCATTTCATGTGAAGCCATTTTATACCTATGCTGTGCCAACTTCTAAAGGAAATCAGAGTGGAGTCCCTGGAGAGCACTCATCTCCTTGAGATTTCCAACGCTTCTTTGTCACAGTGAAATCAGAAATACACKGCATATTTTGTGGCTTGAGGCATTTGGTATTTTCATTTCTGGGACGAGAGATTTATGCAAATTCATATACARTAACAGAGAACTTTGAAGCTTCTAAGATGTCCTTTTACCGCCRAAGGGTTGATGGGAATTTAGCATTTCCATTCAGCAGCTTCCCTTTCCTTTGTAAAACATTACTTTCTCTCTTMCAAAATTTCGTTTTGTGGAATTACTATTAAAATCACATCCTTAAATAATAACRAAGGCTGTTGTCACACCCGTGTTGGCACTGTTGGTTTAAACCACAATTTCTCTTAGGGTAAACTCCTGAGCACAAAGCTCAGCATGCTGAATACAGGGCTGTTACCTGAGGGATGCTGCTTTTGGCCCTCTCTGGCTGTGTCCTTCACAGAAAATGAGATTTGCAAAGGAGGAAATTAGCCAGCTGTCTCCAACTGAACTGCAATAAAATTTGAGGACCAATTTCCCACAAACTTGGAAAGCTGTAGTCAGGATCATGCCCTGGCATGCAGGTAAATGAGAAATGCTGTTCTGGATGTTTCCTGATATCCAGTGGTGTGCAAATGTGTTGGTTTGGTACTGTCTCACAGCTCTCTCCTCATCTTGGAAGGCAAAACCATTTCTTTTTGGGGTTTGTACTTTTTYTTTCCCCCCCAATTTTATTCTAAGCTGAACTGACAAACCTCTCCATCGTTAAAAYTGGCTTTGGGCAATTGGTTATTGAATTAAGCTGCTTTTCTTTAGCCTATTTCTAATCTGTAAAGCCTTTCTTCTACTTCATTTACCTCTTCCTTTTCAAGCAGCATTCAGATTTATATATTTGCTTTTTTTTTGTCCTGTTTTTTTCCTTTGGTATGGCTAATATTTGCAATAGTACTGAGATAATCAGCCAAGAGAAATTTCTCCAGACAGAAGACCACAGAAAACTGCTTCTGCACAGTTTTGTGAATATACAATTTATGTGAAGAGAAAGAKCTAAAAAAACCTGATAATGCTAGAGTGGAGAAGGTGTCTTTATCACACCAGCTGGCGCTGAGAGCCTGCTCCACAAGCCATACTTGTGCTGTAAATYATGGATAATCAAGAAGAGCAGAAGTGGACAGAATTAGCTGGGGGGATGCACAATAGGTGTCTTTCAGAGACCATCTCCAACAGGGCACATTTCATATCCCTAAGGTGGTCAATGGATCTCCCTCCTCTACATATAAAACCCAAAATGCTAATACCACTTAGGACCAGTCTTACTCTTTGAAAGTTTTTGTTGTTTTTTTTTTTTTTTTTTTAATAAAGGCCAGTTGAATGAAAAAGAAACACTCTTGAGAGATTGAACTGGGAATTCAATTTCTACAAAAAGAAGGTTTTTAGATCACAGTGTACTATTAACATGTTAAGTGTCTTTCTGTATTCTATTAAGAAAAGCCCCACATCTSTCAGTATCTATTAGAACTACGATCTTGTTTCCAGTGCCTGGAGAAGTAGTAGGTAATTACAAAACAGACAGAATAGCTGGAAGAAGATAAAAAAAAATCATTATGTCACACAACCTTGAGTTACATTGATTGCATACTGAAGAGCCACAGTGTTGAGTCTCACCTCCTGTGAGGTCAATACTAATGCTCCCATCGACTGCACTTGGGAAGAGTTTCTACAAAGGTTTACTTATTTAACACTTGGGTCATCCTAAATCATTTGTTAATGTTACAGTAGTTATTCCTGAGGTTTCTAATTAAGGTTTCTGTGTTCTCTATGTAATCCCTTCTAATTTGCAGTACCACAGGAGAAAGTGACTTAAAATGATGATTTCCCTCCCCTCAAATTACAGTAGGGGCMGAGAGGGGAGAGATATTTTTTTATCTATTGATGCATTAGACATTTGCTTTGAAATCTGGAAGATGCATAAAAATTTCAAGGCAAAAGCATGAAAATGACAAAGCAAAAGGTTAATTAATTAGACYCTTCCCTCCTTTCCTCTTCTGCAAATGTCTTAATGCCTCTCCTGTCTCAYATTTCAGAGGACTTTTCACACCAGCAATGCTTAAATTTTCTGCCAATTTTTTTTTAAGACATCAGAAAGAAAAAAGTTCAGAACCAGGGAAATGAAAACACAATACTACAATTCTACTACTGTTGGAAAAGAAAAAAAACAGATTCACTGATGTTTCTTACAGGCATCATGAACCACCCATGCCAGCAGCATAATGCAGTCCCTGACCCTGAGAGCACCCCATATCCAGTGGTCACAGCAGGAGGAAGCAGAGGGTCTTACCATGGTCACAAAGTACAGATTCACCCCAAGGGTGTGCCTCTGAGAAAGAACTGTAACATGTGGAGCTGGCATCACTTTCACYGGCACCTTTAGTGTGGATAAACTCTGGGATTTTGTTCCCTGAATTACCAATTTTGCAGCTTTCTTACGGAGAAAATTCAGTTAGGAATAAAGAATTTGCCATATGCAGATTCTTTCAGGCAAGGGAAAATGAGCCAGCTGCAATTGTAAGAGCTGGTCTCTCCCAAATTCTTCCACTTCTGTGGCATCCTAAATGAGATCTGCTTTCAGGCTGGGAAGGATGTACAAACAACTGAATGCAAAACTCACGTTCATCTTCCAGGTAGTCTCCAGATAACCCTGGAGTTATTTCCTCTCACTATCAGGTAAATAATAGACTCCTAGGGGCATGGAACTTATATGCAACTTGTCATGTAAATAGAGAATAATTAATTACCYTTTTATTTATAGTTTGTCTGATAAGAGCATTAAATGGCAAGTAACTAGAAGAATTCCAAGGTGCTGAAATGTTTGCTTTCACCCGCTCAACATGTAAACACAAGGGGAATGAAATTAATTTGGCACTGACTTRCCATTTGGTCCCTCACAGTAACAGGGCTTGATTTTTGCAAAACAGCAATCAGAGATGCCTCTCTCCTGAAGCTGAAATCAAATTTTGTTGGTGCTCCACAAAACAATRAAGTGTTCTAATTACATTAGCAGTCTTAAAAGTCATGAAACTCTCATTATCTACTCCGAGGTCTTATATAACTCCCATATGTTATTAAGATTACTGAGATACATCCTTAATTTTTCTTATTTTTTTTCAATTCAGACAGTGTTAGTAGTCCTGAACTCTGCTTGTATTTACAAGCCCCAGCACCTATATCTGGTGGAAATTTGGAGATTAAACACCAACTTTCCCAGCTAATTACAAGCCTTCTCTGATTCCTGAAGAAAAAGGGAAAAAAAAAAAAAAAAAAAAAAGAAAAAAAAAAAAAAAAAAAAAAAAAAAAAAAAAAGAAGAAAAAATGAGGAGGAATAAACCAGGCATAAACCAGTTACCATATCCGTGTCATATTCACTTGCACCCTGCTTAAAATTTCGTTCTGGTAGAACCAGAACATCTGTCACAAGTCTCTTAATACTCCTCTGACAAGGTGAAGATATAGGCACATTAAGACTTCTGCATGTGCCAGTGAAATGTGTAAGCTGTTCTTACACTCAGTAAAAACGAGGGCCTAAGATTTCAAATTGCAGCCATAAAAGTGAAATAAAAAGCAGAAAGGCAGAAAAAGAAAGAGAAGGAAGCTGCTTTTATTTGAACCATGAAAAAGTAATTTCCTGGGATTAGCATATTTTTATTTCCTTTGCATATTCTTTTCTGAATTAATTTCACYGCATTTTGATAATGATCTTAGGGAGTGAAAATAAGTTAAAGCCAAAAAAGTAATGCTAATATGAATAAATGGCTTCAAGGTAGTGGAAAGGGATATACAGCCTCTTTTGTAGGTTCCTGCTTAATCCAGCTCCAAGGGCATTATTAGAGAGCAAATGTTGCTGCCTTCYTGTGGCAGTAGATAAGCCTGGCTCTGAAGCTCATCCCTGAAAACCAGGGGGGCTGTAACAGGAGCAGCAGCCCCAGCAGGGGTGCAGTGAGAAGGTCAGAGGAAGGGTTTCACCCACACGTGCTAAGGAAAAGCCCAGGTTTCACTGGTCCAGTAACCAAATAAAGCTGTGTCTGCACAGAGGTGTGATGATGGGCCAKGGCAGAAGCACAATGCAGGAGGGAAATTCTGCCTTTCCATAGAAAAGAAGCTTTGGTGTTGGCTACTCCTCGTTTTTGGGGATGTTTTTATGTTAACAAAGGGAAGAGCAACATAAGTGAGAAGGATTCCCATGGGCTAAATGACGATCAATCTCAACTGAGTGACAGCTCTAGAAATCATAACCATCTGTGAGGTGTATGTGGTACAGCAAACTCCCTCCTATAAACCCAGCGAGAAAAGCTACTTCCACTTTTGTGTAAAGCGGGGGGAGATTGGCAGCTGACATGGAAATATTCACATGGGTATTAACTATTATCAAGTACTGCTGGTATTACTCAGTTTTGGAAAGAGAAAAACCATTCCTAGCCACTCAGTTCATTAAAGAAATATTTGTTTAAAATCATATTACCATAGGATTCACGTACAACTTATAAGAAACTCCACAGCTTATGGGTGTTGATGTGTGCTTAATTATCAGGTGTCAGCTTTAGTCCCCCTACTCACAGAAATTTATGTATAAGTCTTATACCATATTATGAACAATAGAAATACCTACACTAAGTACAACTTGAAATAAAAGCACTGTATTAYCCTGATTTGAAAAGGAATAGGACACCTGAACCAAAAATCTAGATTATAATATTGCCTGTGACAAAAAGAGATGGAAGAAACACAAATCTGATCCATCCCCAAAAACCAAAGCAAGCAAACAATCCTAACCACGTAATTTATCCACTAGCACARTCTGCTGACCCACTTCCCTGAAACTCAGGCACCAAAAATGGGTTGTATCCAGGAGGATTTCTGCAAACCACATCTACWGCCTTGCTTGTTTCAAAGAGCTGTCAAGTCCATATCACACTACACTTCAAAGACAAATTTCAGCCTTTCAAAGGGTGCATACCAATTTGGTTTTTTTGCAAAACATTAGTAACTATCAAAAAGAGCAGTAAAAATATTACGGAGCCTGATGTGAAGACAAATATTTTAGGAATATTACATTTAAAGGATGCACAATAAACATGACAAAAGGGGGAAAAAAACCCAACTCAAATAATTAAAGAAATCCCCAAAAGCCCACCTTTTTCTTCTATTTGAAAAAAACAACCACAATACCATGTTAAGACCATGAAAATCAAGTAAAAAAATCCAAACTACTAAATGGAACCCACCAAAGTATACAAAGTGAAATACTGTGGATTCATCAATGAAAAAGAAAGCACTTTAAGAAAGCACTTTTTACCTGGATTTTACTTCTGGTAAATAGTTCAACTTGTGAGGAGGATGTTTCACAAACAGATCACATATGATTTCTAGTCATTTTTAATAAGCAGATTAAGTGTAAAAGGAAACAGTGCTACTGTTTCCCCTTCAGCTTAACATAAGATCTCTGTGCCACCTCTCACAGCACTTTTCATGGACTGGATAACACAAAAAGATTTCCAAGAAATCTAGCTCACATCTAAAATGAGTGAAATTTTCCTAGCTACCTGTAAGAAGTAGGAGTTTATAGACAGCAATAAAACAACCAGCACAAACACTTTGGAAAACCTCTGCAGTCTGTGGAGATCCAAAAGCTGGAGGCTGATGGAATAAATTACCTCATTTGGTAAGGTAATTATGGACTGTACTCCAAGCCTTATCATTTGTCTGCTACACTGAGGATCCAACACCATTGATGTTTCCTGTAGTGAGCGGTGAATAATCACATGGCTTTGTCTGCACCCTAAAAGCCAAGCTCTATCACCATAAAAGCGAGTGGAAAGTCTCTCATAAATATTTCTTTATTTCATCTATGCTTTCTTGGCTTAACCTGTAACATGACAAAGGGAAAGAGGACTGACTAGGTTTCAGGCTAGTTTCATCACTAAGACTTCAGGGTGAAATCCTAAMTCTCTGATGGTAGCTGAAATCAATTCTGGACTTAAAACATAGATGATGTTTTAATATTCACCTCCCATTWATGTTCTTCTGAATCTCTCTCAGAAAACCTCAGTCCAAATTACTTCATTCAAAACTGCTGAAATTACCCAGAAGCTTTCATGAACAAGAGATACTGAAATTCCTCTGCTTTTTGCACCACAAAATCATATGCAGCCTGAAAGGTGCATTTAAGAGATATGGACTTCAGTAATAACATCCAAAGAGTCTAATGGGAGTTTCAAAATTACAGTGGAACCAGAAGCCAGGCAGGTTTCACTGTGATGTCTAATAATTATTACAGATACCACTTCTAATATCTGCTGTGAAACATGCGGAAGTTTTAAGTTGCCAGTTCCCAAAACACCATCATTTTTTGAAGCACAAAACCCCYACAAAGGATCTTGTCATGCACTCCTAGAAAGATTGTACCCCTCACTTTTCCATATAATTTACAAACAACTTCTAAATGAAATTTCATTYGAATCTTAATATTCAAGAATGCCAGGTAATTTTCAGTGCTACACTGCATTTGGTACCTGTTGTCTCTAAATCCCTCTGCCTGTGCTGTCACACAGGCAAGGAAAGCCAGCACAGGACAACCCAAGCTATAAAGAATGAGAAGCATAAGCATGGGGGTGGCTGCTGCCAGAAAACCTGGAGTACCCTCACTGGATTTCCTTCATCCTCAACTGAAACTCTTCAAAATTGGGTGCCTGGTCTGAGCAGGATTCATGTTGTGAGGACAAGGATGACCGGTCCTGGAGGGTAACTTATCACACCTTAGCACCCATAGGAAACACCTCGAGTGTATAATCCGCTCCCCTCCAGTGAGTACACAGCAAAATATGCAGCTCATGTCCAGGCTATACACATCTTTTTAATGGATAACGTGAGGTAAATCATCCCAGACACAGACCCCAGCTGCCACAGCCAAGGCCCAGGAAGCAGTTTGTCCTTCTGTGAGGGAAGGACCCGAATGCCATCATGGGCTGGTTATCCATTGCTCCCAGGCACTCCCACTTCAAATGCAGCTGCTCTCCACTGCCAAGCAATTTCAACGTGGTTATGCTTCACAGTCTAACTCTGCTGCTCTGCCCTCATGGCAGCGGTCCCGCTCAGTCCAACAGGATTGCACATGTGGCAGGAGCTTGGCCCTGTGCCGCGGGAACATCAGCGAGGCCGCAGTGAGGCCGCACACTCAGCAGCCGCAGCCTTGCTGCTGATGGCAGCTGACCTGATGCCATTAAAAATAATTCCCTGTTTCTGTACAGGTACCCCGGATGGAATCACAGATCGCCACTGCTCTGCACACCCAGCGGGCCAGTGAGTCAGGGTGAGCCCCAGAGCTCCCTGCCTTGCTCAGTGTCCTCTGCTCATTGTGTCAACAGCACACTGGGTCACACTGGGGCTACTCGGGTTCTCTACTGACACCACTTCTGCACGACACAAATTCCCAAAGAGCAAGCTCTGATCCGAGCCCATTGACGCCTATCAATTTCCTCTTAAAATGAAAAACTGGAAATGAATCCAGAGGAATTTATTTMTATCGGAAGCCATGTCTCTTGTGCTCCATATGTAAGAGACCAGCTGCCTCTTTATTTCAATTTGTATGATCAGAATAGATTAAAAAAATGCAAAAGCATGATCCTGAGGGCGTTAGGCTGGTCACTAATKTGGGGGAGTACCCAAGCAAGGAAGTGTTATTTTACCTAATTAAAACAGAGCACAGTATTTAAAGACAGATTATTTGCATTAAAACAGACAATTCAGAATTCTAGATACTGTTGAGTCTGAAATTATGATTGTTAATCTCTCCTCACATAACAATGTTCTACTGACAGACATTGTAAATCACTTCCTTTTGCTCGCATTAGATGAACCCATCACTCAAAGTGCTCAATTATAAACCTGAATACAATTTAAAAGGTGAACTTTCTTTAGTTTTACTAATGGCAGAAGGGCAATGCTGATGTGTAATATCAATGTTAATGCATTACTCATGACTGAAACTAGTCTGTATTCAGTAAATTGCTCATTCCTGTGACCAGAACAGGCAGCAGTTTGCTCTCCTGGATCTTACTCCCCTTGCTGCAAGCACACTAGGTGTGTAATGGGCGGGATACCCAGCTGCAAGCTGTTAAAAAAAAGGACATGTTAATCTATAATTAAAAAACCAAAAGAAAACTGAAAATAAGCTCAGAATATTCATTATATATTAATGACAGGTTTACAACCTGAAGGTTTACAAACTGCAGTTAAACACAGATATGGAATCATTAAAATATAAAATACTGCATCGTTAATTTTCATTTTCCTGTGGAAATGGGATAGACATGAGCAAGGATGTGAACGCTAGCATGAATACTCTCTACCCCTCMGCTTCTTTAGGTGCCAGGATTGATTTATCCTTTGTCCCTTGCTAATCTGCAGAGCTACTTCCACTTCAGCAGAAACTCCTATCTATCTATCTTTACTGAAATAAAAACCTACAAATAACCACATGCACTGCAGAGCTGTAGTTTACCAAAATGAAGTCAAGCACGGTTTTACAGTTGTAATTGGTTTGCTGACCAAGTGAATGTTTCCATTTCAGGTCACTTCATTTGCTTTTAATAATGGCAAATACTTTGAATGCATTTCAATTCCAAACCCTATTTCAAGTGACAGCTGAGATGGACAGTCTTACTTAATGACAAATCACTTCCAGAGATGGCCAGAAGGCAACTGAACTCCCATGGTTAAACGTGATCTGGTCTTCATCAAAATTTTGGCCATTCTTCACTATGTCTGTCCTTGTTCGCCTTTAACAAAGATCATCCAGGAAATGTGTTACAGGACATGAAATGAGGCAGTCCCAGCATCTTTCTTTCAAAAATTTCTAGGCTACTGCCTTGCTGCTCCACCTGTGACTATGTCAGTGTGACATTAAGGAAACCAAACTGCTGGGTTTGTGTAGGAACACACACGCAGATGGCTCTGGAGGCATTTGCAGTTCTTCCTAACACATTCAGAAGCATAAAGGCAACACTTTCCTCTCAACTCTGTTACCCTTCACATGCACAGCAATTTCAGCACTCTCAGCAGGTTGGATTTACCACTCAGGAAAGCCCAGTAGCTCCTGTAAGCAGTATCCAACCTGCTCTGGCAATCAGACATCCAGAAATTGAGGAAGACTTCCAAAGTCATGTAAATGTATGCTGACAGAATTTCTGCAAGGAGGAAGGAAACATCTGCAGAGCCACCTGAGGCTTGCTTTTTTGCCCCTAGCACATGTCCCTGCTTCACCTGCACAGCTCAGCCCCTCACTGCTGCTCTGTGACCCGTGTGCCACTCAACACGCTTCCAGAGCCACCTGCCCACCTGCACCACCTGCTCCAGGTCCACACACACAGCAGAAGCCACAGGAATTGTGCCCTTAGCAGGACACCTCTCTTGAAGGGGTCTCACACCATCCCCAGCTGCAGCTTACAGCTGTCACTCAGTTCCTTGGAGATCAGAGCCTGCACCTAGCCAACAGCTTTCCATCCATGGATGGAATTCTGAAGATAACCTKCACAAAACATGCTTTTGTCATTTTAGTTCACTTATTTATTTGCTTTCACAAATTGACAGTGACTGGTTTTCTAGCAAAAACTGTAAGAAACTAGAACAGTGATATTCACAAGCAAGGTTGTTTACTTTCCAGGGAAAGCMTCCCTGTTTGCTAATAATGGGATTGATTAAATTCCTTTATGTTGTGTGGGAGCCCCACTGTAGTTTGTAATTGTAAGTTTAGAACTTAGGGARGGCCTTGGTATAAATCACATAACTATACCAATAGTCCTAGAAAATCTATTTTATGAGCCATCAACCTGTCCTGGTGCAGAGAAGGACCGATTTATCTACCAGAGAGCTTAAGAGTATGATAAATGGAAGAAACACCTATAATTCAGACAGACAAAAATACCCAAACAAACTTGCATTAAATGTCTCACACGAAAAGGTGAAGGTATAGAGAGTGGGGAGAATAAAAATCAATTTTAAGTTCCTCCCAAAGGCTTGGAACCCCCACGCTTCTAAGATTAGAACACAATCAACCACATATTTCTAAGGAAGTAATACTTTTTAGTTTGGGTGGAAAAAAGTTCGTAAATACATCTAAYTGTATTTTACAGTAGCATCACTAAATCAAGGATCTGCTGTGTGTTGATTCTGTGCTGGCAACACAGAGCCAACTGGTGATGGTTGTACGGCCAACCTAAAGAGGTGATGGAGGCACCTGCTAAGGGACATTGAAAAGCTGTCTGCACACAATCGAGGGCATCCAGCTCTAGATAACCCTGCCTAAGCCAGGGTGTTGGACCTCCAGAGGTCCTTTCCAACCTCAGCCAACCTGTGATTCTGTGAACTGTACCCAGAACAAGGCTCTGAAACCCACCACAGTTACAGCCAGCAGAGAAGAAAGTCGCAGGGACTGATGTTTGGTAAAAATCCTGTAACAACGGCTGCTTTAGATGCAGTTCATTTGAATTCACAGTGCAGGTGACAAAGCTCAGTAATTGGCCCTTTCTTTCCCTGAGAAATACGATCTCTATTTGAATAACAGCTATCTTCATTAAAATAGTCTTTTCATGTAATCACAGTCTTTTTGTGACTATTTAGCATTCCACTGGAAGTTAACTACTGAGCTAAATGACTGCAAATGGTGTGCACAGAGAACCTTTYCTTTGATTGTTACAAAACGCTATCCTGAAATGTTTACTGGAAAAATACAACTTCACACAGAAGTTGAAAGCAAAACACTTGAGAAATGAGGTTGCACAGTTGAGGTGAGGAGGGTGTGTGAGAGGCTGGGTGTGAGCCAAGGGGACTGGAGCAGGGTTAAGTGCAGATGGGGGAGATTCAGGGATGGCAAGTGAAGCAGAAAGAGAAGAAGTAGGCTGGAGAGGAAAGAAGCCAAGGAAACAATGGCGAGGGGACAAACACTGGAGAGGATAAATGTGAAAAATGGGATAGTATTTTATTCTTGGAAAAAATAGAGATCTCACACAATTGCAGCTATTTGCAGATAACTTCAAATGGTTGTTAGCTGTTGAATTTTTCTTGACTGACTGCCCCTGCCTCCTTTTTTCTTTAGMGAGAGCTGAAAGCTTGGGACTAAAGTGCTCTTTCTGGAGAGCAGAAATATTTCCTGGGAAGCTTCTTAGGCTTCTCTATCACCATAKAAAAACTATAAAAAATAATGTTTGTCAGTAAATCCAAATTATTATTTTGCCTTTCAAACCTTCTGAATACCCAACCGCTACAACATTTTTTGCACATGATTAATARATAAAGCATCCACATCTAAAAAAAATCATCTAGTACTTAATTCCTAAGGGAAAAGAGGAGGAAAAGATTCATCTTTTCACTTTCMTACACATTTCTTTCAACTCTCCAACAAGATGGTGCCTCAGAGGTGTTCCTTCTCTCTCCCTCAGCTATAGCTTCATGAACTGGAAACCAGATTAGCCTGCAGTTTATCCATGAATAAGCTCCCCACCCATGGATAAGCTTTGAGGCTCCAGTCAGCACTTTGTCATGACAACTTGATCATGTGAATGGTAACACARGCCCTCGGAACACATCTGAGCTGAGGTACCACAGCAGCGTACCTTGTACCACAGAGGGATGAACTGGCACAGCTCAGCTGCCTGGAAAGGAGATGGGGACAATGACCTCAAAAGGAAAGGACCAGCTGAAAGCACAGCTGGCAATGCCACCTCTCTCTGAAAGCAGGGAGATAGAGCATCCTTCTCCAGCACAAAACTGCAGCAATGGAGGAGCACCACGGCAGGGCAATGCCAGCAAGCCACGCCAACCACTGCCCTCATGAGCTGGGCATGACTCACAGGCAGGGAAAACTGGGATGGAAGAGCAGCTGRATCCTTCCCAGCACCAGGGCAGGTCCCTGTCCCCTCCCTGCCATGCCCCACCATGAAGCCACCCTTGACCTGGAGCTGCACATGCTGACAGCCAGCACCAGCAGGGAACCCCTGATGTACAAGTGGATGCAGCCACAAAGCCAGGTGAGCTTTCTGCCCTCTCCTCCTGCATGAGCTGCTGCAGTAGGGACAGGATGGAACAGGGCTACCAGCAGGTCAAATCCTGCAGGAACTGCTTCTGGTCTCTTAGTAGGCTGGCTGAAGGCATGAGGGAACAATCCACTATGCCACTGCCATGCTTCTTCCACAGTCCCCATGCTACAGGTTACCAAAATCTGTACCCTTCTGTAAAAAACAGCATCCACAGAGACTCCTCAATCACTGTCACAAAACTGGGTTTTATTATTTTAAATTAAAACCCATATTTGCTTAATCCCTCACAGTCAGAATAGCAATATTTAAATTTATGAATTAGTACCGGTCAGAGCATACATATATTCAAAGTGTATCTTTATCTTGCCTCTCAAAGAAAATGATTTGCAGATTGATCTGACTGGTTGCTTTGACACAGTTCCTTTAACCATAACATCTTTCTGTTCCTCTAGTAGCTGAGATTTAGCATTTCAGGCTGAGTACATATGTTGGATAAGAACATAATCCTCAGCTCTGGGCATGGGTAAGAGGATGGCTCTGCATACAAATTGAGAGCACTGAGATGCAGAAAAGAAAAATACGCTAAACCCTAATATGCATATTATGAAGGCCTTCTGGCATCAGAAGAAATCATCAGTTATTTAGCTTGACATCTTTAGAAACAGAGGGAGTAGAGGGGAAAAAAAAAAGGAGAGAAAGAGAAAAAAAAATATGATATGACCTTTAGTCCGACACTCCAAGTAAAGACTTYGTATAAATACGCACACAGAAAGAATATGCCAATATGCAAAGAGGAAAAGAYATAAATGTGACTAGACCATTTCAGCAGAGAAAAATCACAGAGCTCCCATTTCACAGCCATTTCTGACAGCAYAGAGATGGGTTTATCAGGGGCCAGGAGGGGACACTGCTCTTCCCCTTCATTAGCCTTCTTAACAGCACGTGCATTCCTGGGTGCAGGATGCAGGCACATCTCTGCAGTCCATCTGCTTCCTCTCACTCAGGCTGGGGCTCATTTCCTAACACAAAAAGACTTTACATCATCACTGCAAAAATTCACATTGGGCATCCAGCAGTTACCAGCCATCCCTCATACAGTACTAAAGAGTGTAGTGTTCTGGACAAAAACATACAGGATTAACCCCAGGCATCCTCTGGCACTTCTAGACTTTTTTTCTTTAAACTCATGAAAGACCATAAAAAACCCCAACATGCTGTGGAAAAGCAGTGTATATATAAAGTTCCTGTATCCACTTGACACCCATTAGGAAATTCTTGTTTTAATAATMTATAAGCCTTCCAAATTATTAATATGAACTGAAATCCTGCATTTAAATTGTTCAYGGAAGAGAACTGGAAGATATAAGGGCCATAGGACAACCTCCATCTCGGGGATTTTTGAAACTTTTTGTCTGGGTTTTTGTGGGGTATTGTTGGGGTTCAGGGTTTTTCTGGTTGGCTTTTTTTTGGGATGGGGGGGGCAAGTTTGAAGCCAAAAAGGGAAGTTTGGGTTTTTTTAATTCTGTATCCTGTAGTTAAAAAACAGAAATCTATATTCTAGCATGGATGGAAGCAAACATCTAAAAGTATGAGCTAATATAAATTCAAGGCAAAAAAWTTGTGGGAAAAAAAAAGAAAAAAWTCCTGAACTCATCCTCCCTTCCAGCATTATAAATGATTAGGAATAAAATCCAAGTATGCTGCAGAGTCAGGCAGCAGAAGTGTAATCACAGCCCAAACCATTCCTTTGGAGCTCATTAAGTGTATTGAGTCCATGTAATCTTCTATTGATCTTAGGAGCAGTGCTTTGGTTATCAATACAAAAAGTRTAAGGGAAATTTCCAGAAAAGATTGCACATAGTCCCTTGAGAGACCTGTTTTTCCACCCTGATTTATCCAAGTTTCTGTAACTGGGTACAATAATRAGAGAATCCTCTGCTGCAGCACTAAGCCAACCAGGACAGAGGCTACACCAAGAGCCTTTAATTCATGTTGCTCACAAGTATCCCCTCGGAGAAGCTTTAATGGCTTCCTGCATGCCTTTGACCTAAGCTTGTAAAATACATGAAGTCATGGTTCTCCTCCCAGAATTGTAACTCAGAGGAGATGGGGAAAAAAARGGAGGGAAAAAAAACCCTKCTTGAGAATTGATGAACCTGTGAAATGAATGTGCAGAGATGGCAGATACCTGCCTGACTCTGCAGAAAGCTTAAGTGATAATTAAGGTACATTCTAACACTGACAGCTCTAAGAATTTTATCCTTGATACAATATTTAAAGCTCAAGCTTCAAGGCACTGATAAATGCAAGAAAACAAGCAGAGTTCAGCATAAAGCTTATGACTGTAACCCCGAGTTTGAAATTCTACAAAGAAAGATAGCCCAAATTATTACAAAATGAATTCGCAAAATAACAAAAGAGTCAGGTTAATAAATATTTCATACTTTTTCGTGTCCCAATTCATGATCTTTAAAAGGATGTAATTGGCTGTCATTTCTGTCCTGCAGGGTGCTAAGAAGTTGTCTAGAGAGGTCATGGAATCTCCATCCTCACAAATACTCAGAGCTCATCCAGACACTGAGCCCCTGACCTACTTGGCCTCCCTTTCAGCAGAAGCTCACACCAGATGGTCTCCAGACATCCCTTCCAGCCTAAATTACTGCACAACTCCAAACTGCGTGTCCCTGATGCTCTGAGATGCAGAGCCCCTCCTCCACACCACATTCTTTGCCCTTTTGATGACAACCAGGGGACAATCCCAAAGTCCCCACTTTCTCAGCACCCCCACTGCAATGTCCTGCCTCCCCCTTTCCCCATATGCTGCGATTGCTCTCTGTACGCTTCCAGCTATGTCATGGAGTGAGAAATACCAGCCTTACTTGAAGCTAAAAGGATAAACAAGTAGATACCTATGATAGTCCAGTAGCTCTCATAAGCTTTAATCACACAGCCAGCACTTGTAAGGGCAATAAATCCCTCCCTCCAGAGAGAGGAGAGAAAAATTAAAATCTTTCAGAAAAAATGAAAATGCTCTGATCAGTAGATGACTTTTATTCACACTACATATTGACAATGAACTGCTAATCCCATACAATCATCACAAGGTATCATTACCAAAAGCCAATCTCCAAGCAGGTCATGTCTTTATTAAAGATTAGCTACCAAATGCAGAAAGGATGCAAAAATAACCTTGTACATAACTGCTACAAAGCTGGCAAGATATGCTCTGGCCCATTCCAAAATGCTTCTGCTTCTTTTCCATGTTATCTCCTAACCTCATAATGTCCATGAATATGTTTTATTTGTGCATGCAGTAATGTCACCTGCAGCTATTCTGGTCACACCAATCCTCCTGGTGAGGCCGTAGGGAAGRTGTTCTGGCTCTGCTCCAACTTGAACACTCAGGCATCATATAACAGACATTCCAGAATTTGTTTCCTCCACCTGRACACTCACTGATATCCTGACTTGGGCTGTCCATCACCTTGTGCATGGACATAATGCCTACCAGAAAAGCTTGTATCTGATATCTAGGCTGTTACTCAATGCATGGAGYTCATTGTCCCTGCATCAACTGTGATGTGTGCCATACCCAAATATGCTCCCTGGCATATTGCTTTGCTGCCCTGGTTTCAGGCGAGATAATTTTCTCCCAAGCAGCTGCTACAGAGCTGTGTTTTGGATTTAGAATGACAGTACTGTTGGTAACACACTGACATTTCAGTTTTTGCTAAGAAATGCCTACAGTAAGCCAAGGACTTCCCAGTGTCTCATGCTCTGCTAAGGAGCAGGTGCACAGGAGTCTGGGAGGGAGTGTGGCCAGGACAGCCATTATTGTTATTACTATAGTCCATTTCAACTTTTATACTTTTCTTATCTCAACCCATATTTTTTTTTTCTGATTCTCCTCCCCATCCTCACCAGTCAGGGTGATGGTGGCTGTATGGTATTTTGGTTGCCACAATTGCAAAAAGGATTCTGCAAAGTTCAGATCATTGATGAAAAAATATTAAAAAAAAAAAAAAAAACCAACCCCAAAGCCTAAATATCATATTTTTAAAGAATATTTACAATCTGGAGTAAACAGTGATATAGATCCCATTTAAAGCTGTTGTGAAGCCCTACAGTCAAAGGGCCAAAACTCTTATTTTACTTCCTGCTATTGTCAATTCCTTTTGTCTATGCAGCCCTTTAATTCTGAAGTTTTAAACCAAACAGAAACATGTCCATGCAGAAACAGACAGAGCTTAGTTAATCTCTACAATTGCTCTCCATATCTAAGAAGCATCCACTTCATGAAAAGAATTCAAAGGGTTTGACTCCACCCTGAGTTTCTCCAAGCAAGAGCAGCTCTCCTACTCAATATGTAAGTTGGAATCATTTGGCTRTGCATTGGCCCTTTAGAGAAGAATTATTCCAGACACCAATCTCGAATTACTTCTCAAATTTTGATTCATGTCTACATTTCAGATAAGCATATTTTGRATATGTTGTTTCCATCTGTTTTATCACAGCTATGGCAATCTACTGGTCTCTAGTTAGCTGGAACAGTGTAAGTGRAAGGGTCTAGGAAATAATAGCTGTGTTCAGATTGCACCTGAGCTGAGCAGGATGAGTTTCTGTTCTGAAATTCAAAGGCCTCAGATGGTCACYGGGTTTTGGTATCATGATTAAAGAACCAGGGACCAGCTGTATTTTTCTCATCCAGATACAAATATCTGATATTGATGCACAATTTGGTTTCCACACATCGTGTCTCTAGGTTAATGCTGCAATGCCAGCAGCAGGAGCTGTAGGTTGAAATAGGATTAAATCAGAATGCTTATTTGAAATAAACAGAGGAAGAGGAGGAGGAGACTGAYGACTGTATGGAGAAAAGCACCCCAGAACAGCAGCTCTCACATTAGCTCCTACACTGGCTTCAGCCATGGATTACAACACCCCAACTCTTGCSAATACAGCTACTCCCTGAACAAGAAGGCTGCTCAAGATTTATCTGATGGGGAATTTCTTTAAGCTATCAGACGCTCAGATTCTGAAAATCAAACCCATCCCATGGCCTCTGATTTGTGCTGCTGGCACTGCAGGGACCCCAAGGCCACCRCCACATCCCCCTTGGCTCTGTGCTGCATGTCAGACTACACAGCMCCACCCGGCTGAGACTGCAGTCTGCCCACTACAGCGGGCTCCAAAGCCCATTTAAAGCAACATAAAAACATCCATTGACTTCACTTGGACTTTGGAGCTGTGCCCAGAAGCACAGTAGCCTCTSTGATAGCTCCCAGCCCCCTAAGAATGAGAGGAAACCCAACAGTTCTGGTTCCAGCTAGCAGACATTGATGCTGCACCTGCACAACAGGTGAGACGACAAAGTTATTATCCCTATTCCTAGAGTGCCTCGATTTTAGTTCAATGCTGGTAAAATCATAGGGTGCTGCCATTCCGTACTTTTCATTATCCCCAATGCTGCTGAGGAAACCTGATGGAGTCTTGAGCTAATTTTCAAAAGGTTTGGGAAAAAAAAAAAAAAAAAAAAAAAAGTGTAACGTTCCATGTTCTTCAACATCTGAGTATATTAAAAATCCCTTCAGTACACCCTATAAAAGAAAAAAAAAAAAAAAGCTGTTTTGGCTTAACATGTTATTTTGCAATGCAACTGAGAAGTAATTTCATATCAGAGATCATTTTGAAACACACATAGATATTCACTGTGTGTTCATTTCTCTTTCAGAAAATGTCATAATTTTTCTTGTTGTATTTAATAACTGCTAGTTAATTATGTAAAATCCCATCCCATCTGCTTATTCCTTCACACAGCGAAATTAGAGGGCTTGATTCTACAGTCATTACTCACAGAAGGAGAGGAATTGATTTAATGGACTTCCCTGAAAAGGGATTACAGTACAGGATCCTCTGATATTGATTTTGTGACATCATCATCTTTTCCTCAGAGCAGACACCGATGACTCAAGAAAATATCGGTACAAGATTAGGCAAGTTAGAGAAAGAAAAATATTTTTAAAAAACCCCACACCTCCTAATTTAYAGTAAGTTGACTACAGTAAAATATTAGCTATGTTCTGTTTCAAATACAAGTTCTCTTTGAAAAAGGAAAATATCTGACTGATGTTTCTCTCTTTCATCTCTTGCCCTGCTTAGTTACTTTCATGAAACTATTGTAAGCTAGGGCATTTTTTGTATGTTAATGGGTCCTCCTTGAAGGGATWAAAGTCACATTGATTATTAATTATTTTTTGATGTTTTAAACTGATATAAATGTCCAGAAGCTCTGAAGAACAACATCCTGTAGAAATCAACAGCAAATTTTAAAAAAAGAAAGTAACAAACAAAAACAACAAAAAACCCCTCTGCTCAGCTCCTGGGGGAAGCAATTGCTACTTCTGTTTGGAAGGTATACCAGCCCTTGGAGAATACCAGCAACTGGCATTTATGATAATCWTTTCTAAGTTATCTAGAGCATCCTTATTTTGATGTGTCTATCTTTCAGACTTCAGGCAGAGTCTGCAGGTATTTTGCATACAGAACAAAGCTAGGCACAGCAGTGCTAAGCAAATAATAAATAAATTATTTTCAYTGCTCTTGGAAAATGTTCATTTTTTTCCCTTAAATCTGCCTGGCAGTGCTTTAAGAAAACACTAATTAGTATTCTTTCCATGGTTTCTTTTTTTTTTTCCCGCCCCAATTCTCTCCACTGTTCTTCACCACATTTAATAGATATTGGGATTTTGGGTGTGTGGGGTTTGCCCAGTGTTTTGTTGGCTTTTTTCCCTTGCTCAAATTTATCATTTCTTTGCTGTTTATAAGTGGAATGAGACCATTCCTTCTCATTTAATGGATCAGTGAAGAGTAAAGATTCTCCATGTTCAAAAATAGGGAATGATCCAGAATAGCTGTGGTGCAGATAACAGACAAAAAGCAAATTACACAAAGGGRACAAGAAGTTGCCTGCTCTGGGGGCTTCTCTCAGCACTGAAGAGCAGCCCCTTYGTGTCTGATTCTGGGGGATAGGACAAGGAAATTATAGAAAGCCCTTAAAATTGAAGAAGTTGTGACTGGACTGACAACTCAGTGACTGGGACCTGCCTCTCTTATCCCAAAKATTTGGCCTTCATGAGATACAGCTGGAAATCAACAGAACTAATCTGAGGACCTGCAGGTTGACAGCACACAAAGGAGTTACAGTTGTCCACATCCTTCTGACTAGACCAGAGGGCACTTGTCTCAACAACCTGGAAAAGAGCTGAGGCCAAGTCATTTCAAAATCACAACTGTTAGATTGACTGGCAACCTTATCTGTTTTTAYCAAAGAACTCAAAAAGGAATTTAAGATTTTTATCCCCCAAGAGGTTCATATCTACCAAACTACTCAAATCTCTGTCTGACATAGAATAATAGCTCTGAGTTGTTTACTTCTGTTATCTCCGTTCAGCTCCTCTGAAGTGCTCAATCCTTGTGCTTATAATTCATGCTCGCATTTTTCCATTCCCAATATTATATTTTCTGCTCAGTCGCAGTGCCTATCCCACGTATTCTCATGTCCATGCTACCACCTCAAGACCAGCACATTTAAAGCTGATTGAATKAATTCCCTTAACACTTCTCCTGCTCTCTTTCCTGTTACTGCCAGCTGTGTCACCAACTTTCCCATCACCAACACTTACTGTAAAGCACTTCTTCCCTAAATACATACATACAACAAGATGGAAACCTGCAGAGATTGCCATACTCATTCCAGCACAGCCCTGATACAATGTGCTATCTTTATGGCAAGCCAGACACTGTGCATATCATTTTATTTCTGGAACTCCATTTAAAAGCCAGTGCAATTTCCCAGCATAAGAATGAAGGGGTTCCAGAAATGGAATGCATCATGTTTGGCTTGCAGTAAAGATGGCAAACTACTTCCTTAGGAGTTGCTCCCTTCACTGGCTGCCACTTATTCAGGATTATAGAATGCTGTGAAAAGCAAGGTAACCTTTCTCTTTCAACTATTTCCCATTCTCTATTCATCTGTTATACTGCATATGTCACAGTTAGCATATGTTGCCACATTTGTCTCAAAGATTTTCCCCTTTTCAACTCTACATCAATAGAAGTTTAATAAGAAAAAGAAGTCATAAGTTTCATATGCAAAACATTTGATAAACCAGTATCTTTACACTAGTGCACTCATAGGTACTCAATTCAATGTAAAGATTTTAATTGCAAAATATTCTTAATATTTATCAAATTTCACTTTTTCTCTTTACATTGCAACCAATTCAGTTTTGTTTCGAAAACAGACTCTTTAAAATCTTGAGTAACAAAACTGGAATGACAGATTTACTAGAAGATAAGAGAGCTCAGGATGAGAATACATACTTCTCCAATGAAAAAAAGCAAGTAATTTTAAAGAACACTTAGAATCAAAGTTAGCTATGAGCCTTTTAAGTTCATCAGCAAATAGAMCTGTTTTCAGAGGTTTGTTTTTTGACATTTATTGTCCTGACCCATATGCCTAAGTAAAAAAATTTCCTTTCTGCAAAGCTCAGACTGTCTGRTAAAGTAAGTCTCAAGGTGGATTTACACAAGACTCTGTTCAGTTTAGCATTCATTCTGAAGCTCTGTAAGGTCATTTCATGATCTGCTTGGATTGCTCTGTGTATGACAGCAGAAATGCAGAGATTAGGGGGATTCACAAGTTCAGCCAGAACTGCCCAAGAGCCCTTTAATGAATTGCCACCAGATCACCACAGGTAAATCTTTATTCAGCACAGCCCATCTCAGCCTGGATGAGGGATCACTCTTGACTGCAGCTCCTGACCGAGGTGATACAGCCTAGAAATTGCCTTACTGACCTTGTGCAATTTGAGTCTGGGGCTCATAACTCCTGCAGGCATGAAAGATCTTTTCTCAACAGTCCACTGTCATTTCATCACAATGACATTTGCCAAAGGGTAATAGAAGACTCTTATTTCACTGGCAAAGAGGGGTTTGCAAGTGTCTACTGCAGTTCTGTAAACATGACAAGCATCCTCTTCTTTAACTTTGCCCTCTAGAATCACCCTGATCTACCTACGATACATCTAAATGATGAAATAAGACAGAACGTGACTTGTAAAAGTTTTGGGCCAAGGGTGACTATTCGTAATTAGCTCTTTCAAAAAGAAAAGTGATCTTTTTGATCACTTTTCCTGGGAGGATGCTGATCTCTCCCATACAGGCTGGATAGTCCCAGACTAGTGGAAGGAAGAAAAGATTTTACCTCAGTAGTACCTCTGGGCCTGCCCCATCACGAGGAATRCTTACATTTGTTCTGCAAACAAAAATGAGCTGGCAAGATAGATTTGGGGTTTCCTTTATTTKATTTTGACAGTAGTAGAACATAATAATGAGAAAACAAAACTTGTCTCAATAAGTGAGCCACTGTCTCTTGGAGAGAGGAGGGTTGCTGAAGGGACTCCGTAACAAAATTCAAATTATGTGTTCACTGTTTTTCTCAGCAGAAGGAAACAGCTGTGACATCCGCCTCTCTCTTAAGAAGGTTTTTCCCACAGAAAAAAAAAAAAAGCAGAATCCTGATGGTAAGGCTTTTACTACAGATTTATAAGTGAAGATGTGGCTATTCTTGAAAATTACACCAGTAGAAACATATTTCCTTTGTTGGGTAATGTTGAGCTGAGTAGTCTTACAGAACCTCCATCTCTTTGAATGTCTTGGTCCATATAAACCTGAATTGAGACTTCACTGTGGTGCAAAACTACAAAACCTGGTTGGACAAAATTCTACCCTGCTAGATACAGAAAGTTGTCCTTGCTATGAGAARGAAAGAGGGTGTTGCTGATTTAGGTGAAGAGCACGTATGAGTGATATACAAAGACGTCAGTCTCCTGGAAATAAGGGATGTATTATTTTACTTACAGAAAATTTTCCTGAAGAGTGTCATTGCTCCAATTTATCCCAGACATGGAACCACTGTGACAACCACTTTTCTCATTATTTTCCTACTGAGAGCCTTGCTCAAAATATCTTGGAGCTGTAGTAGACTGCAAACAATGTCCCAGCATCACGTTTGGCTTGGTCAAGATGCTTTAGTCTTCTAATTAAGCTGTACCTTCTCCCATGGAAATGATACAACAAAGCAACCTTAAATCTCCCAGGGGCAAGCTACCAACAGCCTGGGACATCTGACTTAKCAGGGACATAATCCAGAGAAGAACTGCAGCTGGCCAAAGCTCAGTCTGGTCGTCACTAAGGGAAGGTTGTTGGGTCGCACTTAGAAAAGATGGGAAAGATGACATCAGTCACTGGGATCAGGGAATGTGTCTACTTTTTCTTCTTGTTTTTTTAGCTGAAGTACAGCTCAGACCTACCATTGCCACACCAAAATGAGTCTTTAGTCACTAAAGACTAAAGACTCTGCCTTCCAGCCACTCAGACTGAAACAAACCGACAGAGAATGCAGACCCACTGTAMAATGGCAATATATTGAAGGGATTCCTACAGCAGCATGGTTGGAGTCCTCTCTGACACAAAACAGCCCTGCTCCTCTCACAAGTACTGTAAATCCATCCTGGTGCCTGAACACACACACAATGCCTTTCTGCTAATTTCTAAATTAGCCATCACATGAGGAAACTGCTAAAGAAGGAGAATGATAAAGGTTCAAGATTGCATTGCTGTATTTCTAAAAATAATACTATGCTACTACCCTGGGGCACAGAAAGCATTCACATCACAGTGAAAGAARGAACTAAACATTACCAAGCCCATGGGCAACCATATCAGGCATATGACACGCAGGGGGCAATATCCCTGTTTGATTTCCTCTCATCACTGACCAAACCAGCAACCTCAGAGAGTGCCACAAGTTGGAGTAAGTTGACACTATTACTCTGCACCATGAGATAGTGACAATTGGAAGACAAGAGAAGAGAAAATGTGCTTTGAGCAGCTTCATCACTGTGCAAAGCCTGCTGATGATTTCACAAATTGCCAGATGGGCATCAAGGCCACATCAAGCAGATTCAGCTTAGCAAATGACATGTGGGCTGCCAACACKGAGACAAGCAAGAACACAGACATCAGTTTTGCCTGTCTTCAGATTCATCAGTTCAATGCCACTGCTTTCTCAACGAGATTAACTTCCAGGTGAACCATCAATTTAATAAATCGAATCCAGTTAGTTCTAGKATTGCTTCAACAAGTTGGCAGAAGYAAACAGAACTAAACTAGGGCAACGCCTTGTTTTAAAAGGAGTTCTTTTAAATTATTYGTCACTGAAAAAATTACACAGATCTCGAACAATACTCAGTGAATTTCAGGCTCAGGAAAATAGTCCTACTGTGGTGATCTGAAACAAGCACTTGTTCACGTTTCCCCAGCTTCTCTCCTGTAACGTTTACTTTGACTATCTTCTGACGTCTCAGTTATTTTACTGTAGTGTCCAATAATAATGCAAAGGTAATTAATTACAGTGGACTTGCTAATCAACCAAAGTCATAATCCAGTCACACAGAATGGTACTGATGCACCTCTATCTGAAGCTGCAGCTTTACCTTCTCTTACACTACAAAATTCTGCTAATGCCCATCAGCCTTCTTTGTCTTCCCAGTCCTGGGTTTATTCAGCTGCMAAGTGATGGTTGCTTTCCAACAGAACAAAATCCTGGCCCCTGGCTACCTGCAAACCTTACCCAGTTTCTTGAGATTTATTATTCATGTAACAAGTACAGTACTATACAAATATAAACTATTTTCTGTGTGGCTTTAACACAGCAGTGCTAGCAAAAAAAACCCAAAACAAAATAAAAAAAAAAAAAACAAAACAAAAAAAACCAAAAAAAACCAAAAAAACCAAACCATAGCACATAAACATTTTTTTTTTTTAAAGACAGGACATAAAGTACATTCTCTGATTGTGGGATAAAAGAGCTTCTTAAAACTGTCTGCACTTCTGCATTTGTGAACAAACTAAAAACTTCATCTTCCTACAGGGCCACTATAAGATCCACAGACTTACTTTCTTAAAAATACGTTTTTTTTAAACAACCACATTCCATAGAACAACGTTTTGTCTGTATATTAGCATTTTATCTTGCATAAATGTATGTTTCAGCAGTTATGAAAATGAGACAGCTGACARTTGACTACTATATGTGAACAGATGCTGTGAAAGCTTCCCTTTAAATAGTTCTRTCAATGCAATGTCAATTTTAGAAGCAGCACCACTGCTGTTCTAGGACATGATCCTGCAAACCCTTGTTCACACAGGGAGTCCTGATGATTTCCATASAACATTTACATTTATAAGGCTCTGAAAGGTCATGTGCTTAGCTGCAGAGCTCTCCTTAATAGCGACTGACAAATATACAACAAAGTTTGTAGTAGTGCCGAGCTCTGTTCTTTCGGGCAATGGCATTTGCAGCCAGCAGTATTCACCTGGGCAGTACATGTATTTTCTTTTAGAAGTTACACGAAGCATATGAAATAATCTTAAAGAAACCATTAAAAGAGCTAACGCGTAGAGACAAAAAAACATCATGTGAAACCAAGCTTGCGGCATTAGGCAGAACTTTGAAAAATTAATCTGCCGAGCAGACAGGCTGAGGTTGAACACAGCACGGCGCCGATCAGGAGAGAACTGTTCAATTGTGCCACGATAAACCCAACACGATCCAGCAGCCGCCCCTTTGTTAGCGGCATCCTCATTAGCGGGTGTCTCGCAGGAGGAAGGTCCCAGGTGTTTTAGGGGAGCGGGCGGTGCTGAAGGACAGCGCAGCGCTCCCCAAAGCGCCCCTCGCCCCTCTCTCGCCATCCCAGCCGGGCGAGTTTGCAGGGGGCAGAGGACGGGGGTAAGCACGGCCCCGCTCGCTCGGGCTGCCGGCACTTTCAGGGACAAGGAGCGCATCCCGCCCCGGGGCACGGCGGACAGGGCTGCTCCCGCCGCTCCCCCAGAGCCAGCCGCGAACCCGGCAGGAGCACAAAGCGGGGACAGCCGGGGCCGAACCCCGCCCGGTGGCCCGCGGGCGAGGCGGAGCAGGCACGGGCAGCGGGCCGTGAGCGGGCGCGGCGGTGCCGCCGGGCGGGCACACAAAGGCGCCGCGGGAGGGGGCCCGCAGCTCTCCCCTTCCCCGGCACTTACCTTCAGCAACACAAAGAGCCAGAGCAGACAGGAGCGGGCCCCCGGGGCCCCCCGCCGGCGGCGCTCGGGCATCGGGGAGGASGGCGGCCGCGGCCCGCGGGGGCGGCCGGGCAGGGGGGGCTGCTGCTCCTCTGCCCCCGGGACCCCCGGCGCTGCCCCCCGCCCGCCTCCGCTCGGCTCCGAGCCGTGCCCGGCAATGGCGAATTGCGGCAGCATCAGGCGGCCGGCGGCGGCGCCGACCTCCCCTCCGAGCGGCGCATCCTGCCGCCCCCCGCCCCTTTTATTTGGGGTTTGCGGCGGGGAGGGGAGGAGGAGGAGGTGGAGAAGGAAGAGGAGGCGACGGCGGGTGGTGTCTCCCCTCCCAGGAGTTTGGGCGATCGCGCCGCTCGCCGGCTCCTGCTTAGGGGCGGCACCGGCCCCCGGCGGAAGGCGAGGGATGGGAGATTGGAGATGGGAGCCGCCGCCCTCGCCCCCCGCACCGCCCTGCCCTCGGCCCCCCTCTCCCCTCAGCATCTTCTCCCCGCGGGTAGGAGCACAAGGCGGCGGGCAGAAAGGCATCCTCGCCGCCGCTGCCCATCACCCTCCCCGGTGTGTTTTTCCTGCCCCGCCGCGATCAGGGGACAGAAATACCGCGGGCATCGGGGGCCCGGCCGGTGGGGCAGGGGAAGAGCCCGGCCAGACCCTGCCCGGGGAGGCGGCTCTGCTGGAGCCGGTGCCCAGTGCSGKYAGCAGACAYAAGGCAGAATTCCCTACGGCTCCTRTCAGGAGTCAGCGGGTGGACAGCTCTTCAAATATTCAGGTTCAGAGCTGAACCTGCAAGTGATGGAGAAGTASTCATCTTGTCCCACGAGATACTCGGGCCCAGTGATGCGAGGGGTACTCTGAGAAAACTGAGGTCACCTCGCCTGTTGTGTTTTGCCTCTCACATCTCATCCTGCAATCCTGCAGGTTAATCAGAGTCTTCTCCAAACACAAGCTGTTCACCTTAGCAAGCAAGAGTCGAGCTGAAGATAATGTCCCCAGAAAAAAACAAACAAAAAACCRAACACCTTGAGGAGMCAGAACAAAACCCCAAAGTAYTTAAGAACCTTCCCCATTGGACTACCATGATGAAAACAGTCTTTCCAAGATGAGAAGACTATATCATAATCTGGTTTGTCACAGACCATACTCTCACTCACACCTGTATAAATTAGATGCATTTTTGATACCACCACCAGATCTATAACAAAGATCAGTTCAAACAAAATAGGGTTGCAAGTGTAATGAAAAGGCCAGATCTGGAGTGTTAAACTTCATGGCAACTTTGGATCTAGGTGCAGGATCTAGAATCACCATTTCACTTTTCCTTAAAAAAAATAARCTAGTGGCTAGAAGTAGATTCTGGGATAGCTTTCAGATTTTCYAAGTCATTTAGGCAAGATACACTCTATCACAGTCTTGTGGGAATGTCCTTTATACCAAACAATTACAAAGTTATTTTCTAGCAGCACTGCTAAATTGGACAATAATGAATCTGTGTTTCAGAGCCCGCCCAGCTTATGCATGGTATATTTTTAATTTCCTTATGATTTGGACATTCAGTCAACAAAAGTTTGATTTCGAAGTGGCCAAAGCCAGAGACAGATGTGCTTATTTTGTACTGAAATGGGTCCTTGAGCCAAGATTTGCCACACTTTATGGGTATTAATACAGAAAGGGAAGAAGAAATTCAGGTCTTGTGTAGATACTGGCACAAGGCCTAAATTGAGAACTCCAAAGGACAAATGCTATTCATTTGTTCATTTATAAGAAGCTGGGGACATCAGAGACTTGTTCAATGCTACCAGTGAAGGACACAGACTTCTCTTGGGTACCCATTACTCTGATAGTGTTTGGAGCTTTATCTGAATTGCTGTGCAAGGGGTTAACATAGCTAAATTTCCTTCAGTACTCAGGTTTAGGATGAAGAGTTAGGTTATCTGAAAGACAAGTATGTCTTTTCTTTAGGAAATTAAAATTTTTGCCAGTATTTGAGAGCTGTGGATCAAATTTTAGGCTGGGAACCTCTTGTTYGTTAAGTAAATTGAACTGAAACAGTCAATGATTTTTGACCTTAGGACTGTATTTTATGCTTCTTTCTTCTCCAATATTCCACTAATTTACAAATATTTAGACATTAAAATGATGATGGCATAAGTAAGGRTAAAGATTAAAGATATTTTAAAAGAAAAAAAAAAAGAAGTAGCAAATTCTAGTAGCATTTTAGCCTCAGGACAACACTATTGGAATCAAAGAGTTAGAGTGACAATAGCTGAAAGAAGTGAGAAATGTTTCTGGAATAAAAACTTCAATAAAGTACCAAGATAATAAAGCATTCTGATTTGATTGTTGAAGCAAAGGAAAATGCAGCAAGAGAATTCAAGGGTTGCATCCTCTGTAAGTTATGGGGGTCTAGCAGTATTTGACTTTTTCAAAAAGGACCAGTGTTTTGCAAGATTTCAATTTGTAAATAGAACCTAATCCTTCAGAAACTACTGATTAAGTCTTTTTATTATTAAAAAACATTTTTAGAGGTGTTTTCTAGCAGCTGTTCAGAAGTGTGTTAGACACAGGCATTAGAATAGYTCCTCCCAAGGAAAGCCCACACCTATGTAGGGAAAGAAGTCACAATGGCTAAGAAGCAAAGATTGGCTCCAGGCTTTTTCAATGGATGAAACCTGGACAGTCCCACAAAGCATTTCTTAAAAACACCAGAAGATAGGACATGAAGGATGAGCAAAAGAAATTTTTCTTTAGTGAATAGTGAAAAATACAAAGAAAAAAGTATCTATGAAAACAAAGGCAATCTTATTTGTTTCTAGAATCTAAACAATAAAAACAGTGAGTCTATTAATAAACCAGCAAAGCTGTAAAAGTAGAKACAATGAGGTATCTTTTATGTACTCATGGAAAAAGAAACAGGGTAGTTTGTGTTTGCAAGTGTTCARTTAGAGAAAAATTCTGAAGCAAGGGTGTTTCAGAAGCTCCAGAAGTCCTTCAAGCCCCGATCCACTGGTCAAAGGTACACCCTCAGTCAAAAGGCTTCCTTAGAGCTCTGTCACCCTTCACATGAACCCAGGAGGAAAGGAAGGAAGAATCCAGCAGAATACCTCACAAAGGGGAATTTMATTTATTTGCATGAAAAACATGCAAGCATTTGATAAAAATTTAAAAAATAAAAATCGGCCAAGAAGTGCTCAATGTGAAACACATTTTGGAGTCAAACATGGCTTTTTTTCTGAATCAGATACTGTGATTTCAGGGATTTAAACTAATTTTTTTCCCTCTCTTCTTTACATTCCTGGAAAAACCCTTCTTGGCACAGTAGAAGCTGAAACATATTCCCAGTTACCAGGACAGCCCTATAACAAGGASTAAGTGAAAGCCTGACCTTTGCATTTGTGGCACTCCTGCAATGCAGAGCAGCTCACTGAACACAGAGTCCTTCACCAGCAAGCTCCCTTCACTCACACAAAACTGACACTTGTGGCTCTCACTTGTGCCATCTCTTCCCAGAATCCCAAATTCCCAAATGACCCAAAGGTCATTTATAGCATTACAGAATATCCTGAGTTGGAAGGGACCCCCAGGGATCATTGAAGCCCAGCTCCTCCATTTCAGCATGGATACACGACATGACCACATTGCATCACAAACATCTCCCATTTCTCCTTCGGGATCTGTTCTAAGCGTACACTTGGAAGGCATCCTTATTTTTTTTCTTGGTCTGTGACAAACTCTGGGCTGCAGTGGGTGCCTATCAGAGCAGGCTTAAGGGAATTTGGTTCTCTCTGAATGCACCTGGCAGAATCACAGYGAAGCAGAGAATTTAGAGCAGAGGGGCCTGACAGAGTGGTGCATCACACGGTATTGTGATACAGGATCCTGTCTCTACTCCGTAAATTTATTATAAAAGCTGGGCAGGAATTATTTTCTGATGTGCAGTATACAGAAACAGGATAAAGTATTTCAAGGCATCACAGGACACAATCCTAGAAGACAAAAAATGCTTGAAGAAAATCCTCTTGCATTTTTAGAGCACCACCTACAAACAGGACTCCACATCAAACACACTCAGGAACTTCTCAGGTTGCTCATCAGCCCTGTGAAGCTTGTGTTAGTTACAATTCTTGAGAATTAACTTTATTGAATGACCTGAAGAATTAAAACACTGGTGGTTGCTTGGTATCAGCAATTTAATGAATTCAACCTCTTAGCCAAACCAGTATTAATTACCATATACACCCATAGATTATCAGAGAAAAATAGAAATCAAGATGTTTTGGGGTTTCAACTATTTGTAAAATCAAATTTGCTGGTAGCTTACATGGACTTGAGGTTTATGGTAAATTCTTCCCTCACCCCTGAAAACCCCAAAGCAACATTGTGTCAAATCTACCAGCTTTGCCTGGCCTAGAGAAAAACCTATAAATTAGCATTTATTCTGAGTTGCAGTATAAACCCAGATTTATATGAAGCTTTRCAGGCCTCAGCAAGTCTGGATAAACACAGCATGAAAGCAGGTTTATGAAAAGCCCCACTCTAAGCAGAAGTGATCCTGGTCCATGAAGTTTTTGAAGCAAAGCTATTTTTCAGTGACAAATGTTCTTATGAAAATAAAGTGTGGATCCTTCCTAAATGTATTCTCACCTAAAGCCCTTTCATTTCAATGACAGCAATGGATCAAACAATAACAAAAACAAGTGCAAAGGGTGGCTAGAATAATATACACTGGGTGGCACTGATGGGTTCAACTGCAAATTTATTTTAGACTTCAGTTTGATAAGTACAGGCCCTGTGACTTCTAAAAGTGTGTCCCATGGTCCCCCTAACAAACAAGTTGTCAGGTTTTTAAAAAATGTGTCTTTTCATAACAGGAATGATTGACACACTTCAGATGTGCAACCTGATCAACTTCCAGACACTTATTAGGTTTTCAGTTCAAGACAAGAAGTGAACTCTTCTGCAAAAGGTCATTTCCCTTTTTAATGTAGTCAGAAATCTGTCTTTGACATTGAATCTTTTCCTCATAAATAAGCATGTGAAAGATTTTTGTCTGATATTTCTTTCCTTTAGCACATTGCAGTGTTCACTGCAATAGGGTGTGGAGAGAAACTGAGTTGGTTTTTGTCATTTTTTTTTCAGAAGAGAAGCAGTAAACATACTCATCAGGCCGATGAGATTATTTAACATTTAAACAGTGTGTGACACTTCCATTTTTCTGTCCTAGGGTATCTGGATGTTACAAGATGCCTTGAGAAACAGGTAAGTTCTGTGAACAGAGTTCTGTAAAAATATTAATTTGTTTACCTTTCTAGT